>NC_135697.1:14707628-15007628 GCF_964276395.1 Gasterosteus aculeatus | reverse complement strand
GTCAAAGGTCGCTGCAGCTTGTCCAACAGGGCCTTGCCATCTTGGCTCACCTGATGAGTTAGAAAGAAAATAATAATAATAAGAAAATATTCACAATTAAAGAGAGAACAGCATCAACGATAGAACTCTAAAGGTACAATTGCCTAAAAATATTTTTTATCTGACTTGACCAAGAAAAAGAAAAATCATCAACAGCCAGAAGTGGTGCAGAGCTTATTCCTTTGATGTTGAGAACTCGAAAGAAAATCATAAATGAAAGAGCCACAAAAAAGAAATGAGCGAGAAAAACTTTTTCGCCCCCTGTGCAGTTTCAATTCCTACTCACCAGGGAGGCAAATGAGGGGGTTAAATACAGTTATGAAACTTCCTACTGTTGGCATTAATTAAGTGTGTGTAGGTGTGTGTGTTCACATTTAGGTCTTGTGTATGTACGTGGAGGTGAACATCTGTATCTGCCTGTGCATACCTGTCAATTTATAACAACCTATAACATATATGAACATTATTATTGCTTCTATATTGTTTCCGCATGGCAGGCAATGTTATGTAGATATATTTTTTTATTAATATGAACTTCCAGAGAAAACAAATAGTATCGAAGTCATTTTTTGACTGAAGTACAGTATGGCACTGTGTTTGGCTTCATCCTTCATTGGATTATCAATTATGTTCTAATAACACAACACATCTAATCGTGACTCTGAAAGGGAACAAAGACGTGGAGTTCTGCCATCTACGCAGCGCCGGTGTCCGTGCCGCTGGCTCTCAGGCTGCGGTTACCTCGGAGTAGGCAGCGGTGATGTGCTCGTACAGGCCTTGGTGGTGGTGGATGGCGTCTTCGAGGTCTTGCAGCTCGGAGGGCAGATCGACCTCGCCGCACGCCTTGCACCACGTGTCCACGTTACCCATGTACTGCGGGGGAACAAACACACACACACTTACACAAACTGACGCTCGGAGGTGGAGCATTTCACAGGAGACACGGCGGGAAGCAGGTGAGGTGTTTGCATCCGTGTGTTCCTCACTTGCTCTTCGACCACGGCGTACAAGAACTCGCCCGAGGAGCAGTTCGGATAACATTGCAAAGCTTCAGAATGCAGAAACGTCCCTGTGTGTGAGCTCGGTCAGAGGAGTTATGAATAATTCTGATTGTAGAAGTTTCAGTGGTCTCCAGTGGGAGGTGAGGAAAACAAAACAATCAACCAGGAAGAGATGTAATTATTCCCTTTTAGACGTTTCTCCCGTGATGATTCGACGAGGGTACACAAGCAGAACAAAGATTCAAAGTGCGCCTCTCGCTACGTGTGGAGGATAACGGTCGGGGTGAAACCTCTGGAAAAAAGAAGAAGCCGTTTCTATTTCAGCTCACAAGCATTCAAAGGCTGGTCAGATGACGGCGATGTTCCAGGTCGGAAAAGTCGTACCACCCGTGTTCCCCAGTTGGGATGTTTCTTATTCAGCCAATGAATCAGTCTACAGTTGCTCGACTAATGAGCGCAGACAGAAAGCCGAAAACAAAAGCCCTACTTACATTCTGTATTTGTGTATGTAAAGATATGTTAATGAGATGCATGTTTGGCCTTATAGATTTAATGAGGCCCAATGAGAATTCCCCCCCCCAGAAGGTGTTTGCATAGGAGTCAATGAGCATCCATTAAGACTCGGGAGGTCAACACCTCGCCTGGTTCCAAAGGAACTTTAATGTGCGTCTTACTTAATTCCGTTCCCACTTGATGTTCAAGAGTTCAAGCATTTTGGGAATTATGTTTATCTGCTTTCTTAGGGGCAAATATCAATGCTAAATTAATAGTAAATATGAAGCTACAGCCACTTAGCTTAGTTTCTGACTCTTTTACGGCTACTTCTTAAAGTCCTGCTGTCGACATAAATCTTTTTTTGAAGAATTGAACAATAACATGAGGTTAATTAAGGGCTTGATTATTTTCTGACTTCGTGCAACTTGAAGGAACTGGAGAATGAACATCTATTTAAGGCAAAAGCAATCAGCCAAACCAGTAACCGTTTTGATTGTAATTAAAGGATCAGGATGAGTGGTGAGGGATTGAATATGAATGAGTTTGTAAAAGGTTATTCAGACAAAACGAGCAAAAATTTCACCTTGGAACTCCGGGACATTTTGGAGATCAATCGAACAATAGACTAAATATTCACCGGACGAATCAGTAACTAAAACCAACTTCAGTTCAAATGCAACTCGCCTGGTCACACTTCTGGTGGAAGCTGGCCGACATCTCCAACAGCGTGCTGCGCTCGTCCAGCGCCGCGGCGAAGGCCTTCCACTCTTGCTCCAGCTGGCCTGAGATCTGCTTGATCTGCTGCGAGGCGTAGTGACCTGACTCCAGCAGCCGGTTACCCACTGACATGATGCGATTGATGTTCACGTACACGTTCTGCACAGCCGGGAGAGAGGAAGGGGAGAGGACGGGAGACGGTTAGCTGAGCACCTAACGTTAGGAGGCGAGCACAATGCGCTCTGCAGATAAGAGAGGAAAGGTGGACGTGTCGCCGTTGCTTCTCGCGCATGGACAGTAAATGGATTGATTCCTCCGATTGGTTTCATAATGGTTACGTAAGGCCGACTGTGGATACAGAGTCAGATTACCTAATACCTGGTTGTGCTGCTGCTGACACGCAGAAGAGCACACAAGCACAGGCTGCTCCAGTTCAATAAATATACGATTATGGAGCGGCGTGGAATTGATAGCCCAAGTGGGCTGAAAAGCATTACGTCCTGCAGCGAATCAGCACGTCTGTGTGCGTGTCTCCGTGTGTGTGTGTTTGTGTCCTACCATGCAGTTCATAGCAAAGTGGCTGTGCTGGGTCTGCAGCTCTATGGCGTGCGGGTGGTTGTTGCCGATCTCTGTGTAGCCTGCCAGGAACAAACCCTTGTTGTGCATGATCCAGTCAAACATCTGCAGCACGGGGAATGACAGAGAAGACACACGCGGAGAACAAAAAGTGAAAACATATACACACGCACACACACACACTAAATGAACTTTCGCAGATCAAAAGCAAGTGAAAACGAAACGCAGGGACTTGGCCGTGTGGGTCGACCCGAGGTGTGTGTGTGCTTTGCTGCAGAGTGCGGATAGTTGTCGTCTTTCGGGGCCAAAATACAGGAAAATGGACTGCCTCTATTAAGAGTATCCGCTCAGGCTCTCCTAGAGAACAAACTTGTGGCCTATGGTGTCCTAGCAACAAGCTTCCACGACTGCAGTGAATCCAAGACTGCAGCTCTCTCTTGTTGCTGCAACCTGCTATCTTATTCTGCTCACTCAAACGCGGCTCTTGGGATTTTCTCCTCCTGTCTCCTTCTACTTTGTGCCGCAGCTCTCATCACCTGAGCTGTCTGGGTGGCCATCAGAACAGGTGTCTTTGTACCTGCATGAAGCCTCCTCCGTCTACCGCTCTGAGATCCCAAAACCCTGTTTTATACTTCCGTTTTTATTTGTGAGATCAAATTTAAGCCGCTGTTTGAAAACGTGGATCCACGAGGTCCTCACACACATAATAAATCAATGCCACTGCGCGGGTGTAATTAAGATGTTGCTGGTATTGATATTTGATATCGACCTTCTCGGCGTCCTGCTCGAACAGGCGGAGCTGGAAGCACTGATCCAGCTGGAGCTTGCGGACGTGCCAGGCCTGGTGGAGGTGCTGCCGGGTGGAGTGCAGTTTGTCCAGCAGCTGGGTGATCCGTGGCACCAGGCCCTGGGTGTCGGCGTTGCACATCCCGCCGCCCCCGCTGCTGCTGCCGCTGCTGCTGCCGCCGCTGCCCCCGCCGCTGCCGTTGCGGTTGGAGAAGGACTCGCTGCTCTGGATCCTCTGGAGCAACCTGCAGGCCGATTCAACGCAAGTCAGCGGTCGCGCTTGTGATCTGCTTTAATCGCCGAACAAAGCTTCGCATTTCTGTGGAAGTGGATTCTTGTACACTCAAAACTGTTTTATTAGGATTAGAGCAGAATAAGAAGTGTCCGCCATGCTTTCCTAATCCCTTGGGAATAACTGTCCGTAGATAAATGTGTGCTGACCTCTGTCCCTCAGTGTCCAGCTCCTCTATCGGGGCCTTTATGACTTTCTTCTTCAGCGTGGCGTGTTCTTCTATCATCCGCCTGGCTCCTTCCAGGTCTTGGGGGAAGTCTTTACGGGACACGGTTTCTTGCATCTCCTCCAGTCGAGACAGCATCTGGGTGGCGTGACCAGAGAACTCCTCGAACGCCACACGCACCTTGATGGAAAAAAACGAGCAGAAGACGTCTGAGTGGGGGAATGCAAGTTTATCAAAACACAAACAGAAATACTACTAGTGGATTTGAACGCCGTTGGGGGGGAGGCGGGGGGTTTCAGGGCTTGTGAGATGCGTGGGCCTCACCTCGATCCACTCCTCATGGTTGTATTCAAGGCTGCCGTCGAAGTCCGCCGTCAGCTGGGAGGGGTCGACGACCTTCGTCAGGCCCTCTAGTGACACCATGGTGGTCTACAGAGCAACGGTGGAGGTGAAGTTAAAATCAGCGATCATACGCAGTTTTTTTTTTTATTTTAAATAATTTTGCCGGAAAAGGATAAGAGACGACGTGACCGGCTCCTTGTTCCCACAATCAGACCACACACACTTTGCTTCTGGCAGTGGAGCTGCAGGGATGTGATTTCCAGACTAAGCCATGTGACAGATTTTTAAAATGAATCAATTATTTATTTTATCCTCTTCGTCGTGATATTTAGCGTGTAATCCCTTTCACACAAGACACGTCGTCTTTTTCTTCTTTTCTTCTAAACTCAGTGTGACACTCTAAACACTGTGGCACTCTATTTTTGTCTCTTTGTTTTACACTGAGGTGAAATTAAAATTCTCAAACGCATATTACAATATCAGTTTCAAAGATACAGTGAGGAAACGTCCTCCCGTTTGGTTTCTGTGCCTCTGTGTTTCTGCTAAGCCACCTCCGCACAACACCCCCACACACATGGCCAGAGATGGATGCAGACGAACAATGCGGAGACACACTGCCGTCCTTGGGTGGATAAGCAGAGCGGCCCTTGACAGGGGGGGGAGGCACATCCTGATATGTTCCCTCATTGTTGTTGAAGTTAATTGATTTGTACTCTGCTGAATGGGGAGCGGGAGAATCGGGTCAGGCGCCGCCGGGTACCCTTTTTCCTCCCACGGGCCCGGGCAGCGGTCTATCAACAATCAAAATGGAGCTCGGCTTCGGCTCGTCCTTTCGTTCCCATCTCAACGCCAGCAGAGGGGAAGCGAGGACGGTTTCCGTTTCTACCGTCGACACACGCGCACTTGCTACAGTCGCGCTCGGCGGCGTGAAAGCTGGACGCGGCGGAGCGGAGTTTTACCTTATTCTTTGCAACTGTATCCCTAGCAACTGTCCTGCAGGAGACTTGGTTGAATAAAAAAAAAATGAATGGTCAAAAATAAATTGTTGTTGAGCTACATTTGTTTTGAAACACAAATGTAGCTCACAAAAAGAAAAGCAGGGAGTCCAATCAATGCCTGTGTGGCAAGGCTGGGCAGCGTGTGGATAACTAACCTGCCCTTTGGCTATCATTCCTCTCGCACAATCAATTCGGTGTCATCGGACGAACGTGGACCTGTGCGTGTGTGCGTGTGTGTGCGGGCATGTGAAAAATCGAGAGCTATTTCCACCCAAGTGCTTCCACTCAACCGCTATAGCGAGAGGCTGAAGGCAGCAACACACCGAGCACATATTGTACAGAGAAACAGGGCTACAACTACGTCACTGCTTACACGTGATACATCTCCCTCAACCCTGCGGCTTTTGAAAGGGGAGCTAATCATTCGCACGCTCAGCAGGCTCCTTCAACGGCGGATCACGCGCAAAGGCGAGTGCGCTTATTGAGCGGAGCGTCGGTGAGCGCACGCCGCCGCACTTCCTGGGCTGCACCGGTGCGCGTCTTGGAATCCGTTCAGCTATGAAAAGGTCAGAGCGTAAAAATAAGCCTGTTCTTGCGAAGATACCCCCGAATAGAGTGTGGAAGAATGTGTTCACAGCATCACAGCCACTCGTGTTCTGCTGCCGGGAGCCGCTTCGGGGTCGGATGTGATGAAATTCCGCCTCGAGCAGACGGCCGGCTGGTGATGAGCGCATCCAAAGCACAGGGGAGAGGAACATAATGGATTGCCCTGACAACGAGCCGCTCAGCTGGCTACAGCGGTTGTTATGACGACTCAGCTGACAGCCAATTAAGGGAGGATTTTTCTGCTTTTGGAAGTGAATTGGCCGATATAGAACTGCGGCACTTGGTTTCACGCTATCGGGAGGCTTCCAAAAGTCATTACGGCGCGCTAAAAATGTGCTAGCGCCAATTCTATCCTCGCCGGAGCAGCAGATAATTACATAATAAAAGTATCGCAGCCGTGAGTTGCGAGTGAGCGTTGACGCGATACGCTCACATCATAACTGCAGCAGTTTATTCTCCTCTGGTTAAAACTTTAATCCAAATAAAATAAATAAAATACAATCGTTTTGATGAAGTATCTTGATAGCCGGATTGTGACACTCTTGACCATTAGAACAAGACATTTAAACAATGACAACGAAGACATAATCATCCGAGATCCAAAATCAAACACAATATCTACTCTCATAATATTGATATAGACAAAGACGTGCAAGTTTACATCGACATGGAGATATGACGATTGGATGGTTATCTATTCGACAGTAAAAGAACCATTACGCAGCCGCACGTGAAGGCAGTAAACAACGTGATCTGCCAGAGAGCAGATGACATGTTGTTAAGAATGTGGAGCTTTGTTTTCTCCCGTCGTACCTCAAACTCGAACTTGGAGCTGCCGAAGTTGGTCCTCTGCTTCTGCCAGAAGTTGTCCGGTTTGATGATGAGGGCGACGTGGATGCAGGACGGGAACGACTCCTGCAGGATCTTCAGCAGCGGCTTGATGCTGTCCCACTTGGAGCCGCGCATATCAACGATGACTGTGAAGCCATGTTTACACACCTCCTCGCTGCGATGGGCGGACGGAGTGGGAGGAATTAGAGAGAGAGGAGAGGAGAGGCAGGGGAGATGCAAGATTGAAGAGAGAATAATCCAGTGGGAGAGAGCGAGAGAGAGAGGGAGAGAGGGGAGACAGATGACAGGCGTGGGAAAGGTTGCGAGAGGGATGAAGAGAAAAGAGACGGGATTGAAAAAAGGGGAAGAGAGAAAAAAAAAGAAAAACAATTGAGAATAAAAACAAAACAGCGCGATGACGCATTTTCTCTACTGCGAGAAACCTACGCAGCAAACGCACATCCCACACACCCACGCACACCAACACCCACACAGAGAACCTGCGACAAATGAGTCACAAATGTGTGCAGAAATACAAAAAAAACAAATCAGCACATTTGTGCAGCAGAAGCCTCGTCTCCCTCTGGCGCTCTGTTCTGGTGGACATTAATACCACATAACCTCACACACACACACACACACACACAACATCCATACACCTGGAACCTAATGCAGAACGTACAAAAAATAACTTTTGTGGCTTTTCTGCGATTTGCATCGTGTTACTATGACTACTTTGTTAAGCAAACCTGGGTGTCATTTTAATCCTTTTGGTCTTTTTTGTGCAGTCGGCTTAACGGATATCTTTCTAACACAACCCAAACCTCTCCCTTTGCTGCTGTAACAGCCTGTCAGCAGACAGCTAGTGTGCAGATGTTGCCTTTCCCAAAATAGAACACCTTTGGTCACCGAAAAAAAGAGAAAAAAAAGCTCACAAAAACATGCACAACATGACGTGATGACGGTTTGGCTACCGAGAGGATATTTAGAGAATATAAAACAAACAGACCATTTGCAGTGAAATCCGCTGCAGTCTGATCCACGCAGCGAAGAGCTGTTGACTCAAACTGAGACCCGAGTGGACGGACGGAGACGGAAGGAGGGAGGCGGGAGATGTAAACAGAGAGCTGCTGTACCTGCGAGGAGAGCAGCCACTCGTCCACGGTAACTACCGCCGCTGCTGCTGCTGCTGCTCCGCCTCGGCTACTGCGACACTTTGTTTTGCTTTCACACTCGCTCACACACACACACACCTCCTCACACATGCGCTCTCCGACCGCCGTTGCTTTTTAATCCCCCTCTCTCTCTCTCTCTCTCTCTCTCTCTCTCTCTCTCTCTCTCAACAGCTCGCTCTCTGGTAATCGCTCTGGTTCTCTATCATTTGTTTTTTGGTTACACCCCCCCCCCCCGTCCTCCTCCCTCAGCCCGGGCTTTCCCCCCTCTCAGCATCTCTCCGGGGGTCTCGAGGACGGATTTTATTGGCAGCGAAGAAGCGAGCGAGCTGCTCTTGAATTATTTCTCTCTCCAATCCGCCCTCTCACACACACTCATCTCTCTCAGGCTCGCTCACGTGTTCGCTTTAAAGAGCCTCTTCCACTGCGCTCCGGGGAAATGACGGCACACACGCAGACACACACACACACACACACGCGCAAACACACACACACACACACACGAAACAAAGAACAAATTGAATGAATGTGTAACCTGGGGATGCCGGCTAGGTAGCCGATGAGTCGCCGCAGGTCGTCTGTTCGTATTCTATCGTGGTTGCTGCGTGAAGGAAACGTCAACACCGGGCCGCCGCGCCGGTCTCTGCCACCTGAGGACACACACACACACACACACACACACACTTTGTTGATTTGGTCCTGAAGAGAGCAGTCTTTGATATTCCCATTGCAACTTGTGTCGCCTCTGGTTCGTCTTGGTTGAACAGAGTACAGATCATCACTCACGTCTGTGTGGAAATATTTCAGACGCCTTCATTCCAACTCATTACTACAATTTTAGAAGAGTCAATAAAAACGTCAAGTCAATAAAAAAAATTCTAAAAAATAAAGAAAGTATATTTGTGCAAAAACTAAGAAAAATCTCACTAGACTGGGCTTGATCCTCAGGAGAAACATTTTGTTGAAAATGTTGTTTTAATCCCACCCAGGGAGCTGAATGCCTGGTTTCTGTATTGAATGCAGCGTATAAAGTAGAAACCGCCTTTGACATTCTCCCGGCCTGGATCCTACATTTTCATTTATTTTGTAACAGTACCTGGTGGTTTTGGTAACACTTGCTGTTTAAGGTACGGAGTCATGAGACATAATTATGAACTCGTCTGGCACACTAATAATTGTGTTTTGCTTCTCGTTCCTGAGCAGAGAGCCGCTCGCGTGGAAACACGTAAACACGGGCTGACTGCGCTCGGCCCGCAGATGACTGGCTTCAGTCGGGTCGCCGCCCGCCTGCAGGCTCGACCCCGTCTGCTCAGAGGAGAAAACCAAGCGCTCACGTGGCGAACGGGCGCACAGGAGCGAGGCAGAGCGCGGACGAATTATTAAGCAGCCAGATTGGGAGTAATAGGCTTAGTTCGTTCACACTGCTTTTACACTAGCGGCCGCTCCTTCACCCCTCCCCCCCACCCTCCCTCACCCCCACCCTCCCCCGTTTCGAAGCCAATTACCCCGCCAGTGACTACTACGGGATGCGGTAGCTGAGAGTAAGTCATCTCCATGGCAACGCCGCCCTTTCGCTCCCTCTCTCGACTTGTGTGTGTTTATCGGAGTCATTTTTCTTGTCGTTGTGGACCAAAGAGAAGTGTGCACGTAGGAAACACACACACGCACGCTAGTACACATTTAAAGGACAATACACAAAACACACACACACACACAGCTGGATAATGTTTTTTGTGTTTTGTACAAATAATCCTGCTGGATGTTCTTGGCAGTCCGTATCTCCGGCTCGGCCTCCTGTGAGTTTTCTCTGGCATGACTCTAGCGTGTGTGTGTGTGTGTCAAACATGGCTGAGCTTCCCTTACAGGGGGGCAAAGACACAGCTGTAGTTTACTATGCTGTAGTTCTGCTGATGCTGCCTAAACAATGGATGTCTGTGTGTGTATCATGTGCAGTCTGAGTGTCAAGAAAGGTCAAAGGTCAAGTGTCTGGGACTCAGTCTGACCCGGAGAGTTTTTATAGGCACGGATCGTTATCATGAGAGAGACTTAGAGGAAGAAGTAGTGGGAGAATATGTGCGCAGGACACTAGGAGCCATACTTCATGTTTCAATATCTTACCTGACAAAAAGGCAACTTTTTCTTTGAGGATGGGCAGCACCTCCATTGCTCTCATCTCTTCATACCTCTTAAAACCTGCAGAGAGAGAAAGAGAGACAATGTGGAATCAACACAAGCAGAAGGAGGCGGAGCAACATTCAAGGCCGGCGGCGGCTTCAGGTCCCTTGGACGAGGGTCAAAGCACAACACCGGTTTTCAACTGGCGGGTCAGAAATACTTTTCCTTGCCTCCACACAAATACTTATAAAATTAAAAATAAAATGGAAACTGGTCTCAGATACTCGTCTCTGGTGGAACGAGCTCTCTGACATCAGGACCACAGAGACTACAAAGACACACGCCACTTATCTATAGCAAATTGTAAATTGGCTTATTTGATGAAATTGCACTTGTTTCTTGCTCTTCTGAGTGTATATCCTTATGGTTGAAATGCTCTTATTGGAAGTCGCTTTGGATAAAAGCCTCAGCTAAATGACATGTAATGTAATGATGCAATAATCAGAGGGAATAATCTGCTAAAAAATGTATCCAAATTGCCACAAATGATTGCCATGATAAGCAGGTTTGACCATCGTCATAAACAGGCACCAGCTACCGACTGCGGCTTTTCAAGCTAGAAATCAAAAAATCTCTGCTTCCCAAATGTCCCTCCGCGTCCTTTACAAACCAGTCAGGATCTTTTATTTTAATTTTATTAAATGGCACTAAAAGGCGCACGAGCCGTCAGAGGAATCTTATTAGTTACTTCATCCACTTTCACCAGGTTTTTCTTCTCTTAGACTCCCGATCTTTGACATTCTGCTACGAATCAATGTCTTCCTCCACATACGTATTCAGTGATGAAGCACACAACAGTGTCTGAGCCTCGAGTTGCTTCAATAACTGTGGCTGCTTCTTGGAAAAAATAAAACCCTCTGGCACTGCACACCAGTACTGATGTGTTTTACATACCGGTTTGTCTCGAATAAACGGAGGTAGAGCTGAATATTAAACATGGGAATTAATGCAGGAAGAAAAAGCCCCCACAGCAATAAAGCAAAACCACTGCTAATGTTCTGTCACGAGTGAAATTGAGGCAGTCAGGGGACGGTCAATAATTGAAAACCTGTTCAAAAACAGTATAGACGGACAATTCCCCCAAGTGATTAAACTCTCACCTCAACTTCCGCACACGCGGGTGGACGGGACGTGGCCCGGATTTCGTCCTTCAGACCGAGCGCAGGTCTGAGAGACTCTGGACCCACAAGAGTCGTATTACCGTTTTTAAAAAGGACGTTTTAAGTGTCTCTTTTTCCCTCATTCTGACTCCCTCCTCTTCTTCATCGCCAACCCGAATGAGGGATTCCTCCGACGTTTTCTTTCCCCGAGGGACTTCTTAGCAGGTTTAGCAGTAATTCAAATGAAACGACCTCTCAGGGGTGTATTTCGTTACAAACGCACAGTAGTGTGTGTGTGTGTGTGGCAGAAAACGTCTTCAGATATAAAGGAGAGAAAGAAAAGACGACGTAGCTCTCGTCTCTCTCAGAGATAGATGAGCTTTTCATTTCTTTGGTGTGTTCAAACATGCCGGACAACCGGGTCATAGAACAGTGAAAACATTCCGTCTTTCTTTCTTCCTGTGTAGCCACATAAAGGCGATCAGAGAGCAGAAACAGGCAGTGGGGTGGTGAGGGAATTGTACTCGTCTCTCAGCACGTCGCCGTGTTTACAACTGTACGCTAATGACACGCCGAATGCTTTCCACCCCCAGAGGAGACGGATGAGATTCAGGCCGCGTCTCCATCATCGTCTCGTTTGTCTAACGACTTCCTTCCGGGGGAAACAAAAACAAATATTACCACAATCAACTGCATTTCCCAGGGTGCACCTGTGGAGAGAGAGAGACGGTGTCTGGATGATGCGTGAGAGGAGGCTCGTGCACACTGTCAAACTATTTGGTATTAAATATTCGCTGCAATGTCATTGGTCACTTCAATGTCCATGAATTGTGAAGAAAAGGCCAGAAAGCAAATACGGACATTTGAGAAGACGCACATAGTAAATAAGTTTTGCTTGACAAATCATTTAACAATTTGTTCCGGTCTTATACAAATATAACACGATAGAGGTTGAAAACTGCTTTTTGTCCGTAGACTCCTTCAGTATAAAATGGCGCCACGAATATTCAAATATTCTGAAATTTCATTCATCCAACACAAAACACAAAAACTCCCCTTAAGAGCCGATTGCACCACATGTTGGCACCTCGTCATATGTTTTATTTTGTCGTACCTTGCTTCATGTTTGCTTCAGTGCTGCTGAATATTGCATCACGCATTCTTTGTATTTTGCAGCAGGGACGGAGAGGAACACACAGTCACTTACTCTGCTTCACTCCAACGCATTTAGCAGGAGCCGCTAACGAGACCTTGTGTTATCAGAACACATTAGTGGGAAATATCCGCGTCGTCGCGCTTAACTCTAAAGCGCCCTGCGCACGGAGGGAAATGTGCACAAATTGCTGAGCATTGAGTACGAGTTGGATGCCAGCAGACGGCGGGATGGTCAAAGGTCAATGAGAAACCTGATGTGATGTTGACACGATGAGAAGCAGAAAACCGTGTGTGTGTGTGTGTGTTCACGGGGAGAAAGAGCGCACACTGAGAGCTTTGTATCGTGGTGTGAAGTCAAATGTAACGGTCACAAGATTACGGTCAGCCTGCTGCACAAAACACGGACGCACACTTTAACCCCGAAGGACCTTCCCCCCCCCCTCCTTCCAAACGTCAGGTTGTTTCCTCCTGTTTTGCAGGTGAAAACATCGAAGCGAGGCCTCTTCTTTGGGGACGATTACGTCCCGTGTGACTGACCGCCTCGCTACGCCCGATCGCTGGCTCTCATCGCACGCTTCATTGATTATATCCCCTGAATATGAATCACACTCTCACATTATGCGTCAAATCGGTTTACCTTTAATCTGCGACGCTCTCCGAATCCTTACAGGAAGTCACCTGACAAATAACTTGCTTTCAGCTTCGACTCTAGAAACAGGTTTTGGTTTGGCCCATTGACACGAGTGAAACATCAGCACTTGAGTGATGACGTGTTTCTCTAACCGGCTCGGCCACGACAGTACGCTACTTCCTCCGATACGTGAGGGGGGTTGAAGTGATTTGAGGTCTGGGTTTTCTCTTCCACCACTCAGACACACGTCGCTCGTGCTGCTCCGGGGGGAAGAAGTAGCACGGAAGCTAAGTATAGAGCGCGCTGGTCCCACGCGTTCAAGTTTCACCTGCTTTGTTGTCAGTTGAATCAATCTGCATAGTCGCGTGTGATATGACGGCTTCAGCTGAACTTTTCACCCCGCTGTGAAACGGAGAGGAGGGCGATGGCGTCATGATGGATCAGTGATCACCTCCCACTTCCACACACACTCGCAGCATTGTACCTGTCAACTGGAAGAGGGCGGAGCCTGTGTGGGCGCCCCACCACATGTGGCTGGTTGCCCAGCACGTCATGCCTGGTTATTTTCACAAATTCTCACGTCCGCCCGCTGCCGTCCGAAGGAAACCCGGTCCTCTGTCGCAGCTGCATCCACACGTTCCTGAGGGGCGGTATTCCCGATCCAGCAGACGAGCAAAACCTCCCAGCGCACCGCGTGGATGCAAAGACCGTGTGAAAGCCCCCCGCCGCCCCAACGCGTGAGCCGGTAATCTGCCCCTCTTTCAGAAAGACCCGCTTCCCCCGGGGTAATCCTCCATGTGTAGGAGGAGCAGTCGTTAGAAAGTGCCCACGCTGCATTTGTGCCCCCTGCGAAGCCGCTTAGCATCAGGCGGGAGACTCGGGAGTGATGGGGAGAACCCTCACGGCGCGGGGGAGGCCTGCACACGACATGGCATCCACATCACAGTCCTTCCTTTCCCGCTGTCGCTCCAGTGCAGCCAATCAGTCACAACAGTATCAGATCCTGATGTTATTCATACCGTAATACCGTAAAAGTGTTGACTACCCAGACCTCCACAACACGCACAAAGTAAAACGTGAGAAACACAAGAATATTATGAAATTTCATGATATTCCTGCTGGCGCACAATCAATAGGCAATAAGCTGAGTTGGGTTATTATCATCCATGACGTCATGACTCAGAGAAAAGGGGTGAACTTACTCTACGGCGAAGATCGATCCCACACAACAAAAACGCACCATCCACCAGATCAAGCTTTCCTATTCCGCCGTCAGCTCCAATATTTCCAGGTCCATGGCCCCGTGTGAGGTGTGTAGTGGTGGGCAGTGATGAACCGCCACCCCCCACCCTGAATGTGTGTGTGTCAGAATGTGTCAACACTCCGCCTACACGTCAGAGGCTTGAGACTTGTCGGGGCCTCCGGGAGGTCAACTGGCCGTTAGGCTGGCTCACACAACAAAAGGAGTTTACTCAGCAACACCACTAGAAGCCGGCCGCGGAGAGATCGCGTCAAATACCTCGGGGAGGGGTTGGAGAGAGAGCGTGTGTGTGCGTGTGTGTGTCGACAGAATGCAACAGCTGTCTGGACCGGGACGGGTGGGACGAGTGGTACGGTCAGTCAGCGAAGGGAGGGGGGAAATGTTGCTGACATACCAAAAAAAAAAAAAAAAAGGGGCTCACTCGGAGCATCTTCCCTTTCTGATTTAAGAGCCGTCGCGCGGGGGCGTAATCTCATGATGGCTCCGCGGCAGCTGATTTGGACGCTTTGGTTGCAAAAACCAGTTGTTGCGGGTTGAGAGAAACCCACACCGGACACATGTGTGTGCGTGAGCATCTCTGCGTAATTGTGAACTCCCCGCATTCGCGGCGTGCCAGAAATTCCACGGCGAAGGATGTGGGGGGCGGTTCATGGGGAGGGGGGGGGATTCCTTAAAGCCGAGGGAGGGGACAGGAATTTGGGCGTCCGTGACCTTGACCTCCGACCTACATCCTTATCACAGATGGGCTTAAAAATGAATATTATAGAAGTATATTATAGATAATGCTACTCTGGTTTTGTTTAGTTGCATCGTCACTGTGGGAAACTGTTAATGGTCCAAATGACACATTACACAGTACAACGGTCTTAAATAGATATGGCGCTAAAAGAAGAAGAAAAATTTAATTAATTTGTATTCAATATCCAACTATGTTAAGCTTCTAAGTTTACTTGGGTCTTTTGTATATCAAAATAAAAAATGGCGGACCAAACTTTAGAACTGTAGAATAAAGGGGTCCCTGCTCCATCTCGCCATCAGTTTGGGGGACATCGGCCTGAGAAACGTTGAGACCCTTGTTCTAAACCCTTTAAACACAGAGTGGCTCTCGTTGCAGCTCCAGCCAAGTTACGGTGACTCCGCCATGGCTGCACGATTGTCCAGCTGGAGGCATTTAGCAAAATGTCAGTAACAGCTGAACTGGATGCGTTCTACAAAGTCCAATGAAAAGCAGTACAACCAGCTGCAAATTTGTCTGAGAGCAAATGTTAAGAACATTTTCCAAAAATGACAGACTTTTCCTGCACCCATGGAAATGTAAAGCCAGCCAAATAAAAGTGGACCGTCGCTGGGACAAGAAGGGGGGGGGCTAACGCGATTGGCTGTTGGGATCAGACACAGCTGTGCTACAATGCACCTACTGTGCACACAGCTGGCCGTGACACACAACAAGTTGGTGAGCAGTCAGAAAAGAAGAACACCTTGTTACGGCCCCTTGTTATCGGAGGACTGAGCAATATGTACCCGTTTCTGGCCGCCATTGGTGCCGAGTCACTGCACGATGAGACGCTCAAGCTCTCTGCAGGCACGTCAGTAAGTCAGTCTGCCATATTTGACCCTTTTACCTACAATCCTCTTCGACCGGAATGATTCCTCCGGCCAGCCGTCTGGTCTGAACCAGTCCGGCAGACAGCGTGAACCAAAGGAGGGTAATTCTTTTAGAAGACGTATTGAGTGAAGGAAGGATTCCGCGCTGCATTGAAACGCGTCCTATGAAAGTGGGGTATAATTATCTCGAAGCACAGAAGTGAAAGCGTGAGCGATTCAGCAGCACAGCCTGGGTGTTTGTTGCCATGTCCTTCCCCCAGTTTACCCGTTTTGTCCCCAAAATCCGACCGCTGGCCTGGGCCGAAGGAGCGCACCAGCTTTCCTTTACCTCCGCCTCTGTAAGTTCCCTCCACCCGTCCAGACCTCTAATAGCAGGGTAGGCTAAACGAGCGACCCGAACGCAGCGGGGGAGGAGCGGATGGGGGACGGGGAGGGAGGGGGGGTAAAGACAGGGAGACAGGGAGAGAGAGAGAGAGAAGATGGCTTGTTATTGGAGCCAAGGGTTGATTTGTCCGGGGCTTTTAATGCCACATGATGTCATTCTGACAAACCGTGACGAGACCGAGGAAAGGCCTTTTCTGCAACACTGAGGTCAGTAAATAAATACCCCGTATCACTGTGATAGAAACCGGTTTCCTTTGTTTTCCACTCTCCCTTCTGCTACCAACTGAGAGTCAGTGCAACGCACAGCGTCACTGTCAAAAGCAAGGCCTCGTCCTGCGTCAGCGCTCCCGATCCGCACGGACACGCCATCTGGAGGCTACTGCGAAATGAAATTTCAGCTTGTAGAATGAAATTGATTACCGAAGATTCCCACAAATTCAATTCAATGGAGAGTTCTACATTTGGACCAAACCACCAGGGACACAGACAGAGAGGAAATGCACAGGTCCTCCTTGCAAAGAACCCCCTCCGGCACATCTGTCAAGGTCCAAGGGCATTAGCATTATTACGTAACAGCACTGCTCCCCCCCCCCCCAACCCCCTCCTCTTGGAACCCACTTGGTCAGTCGCCCAGTCAGACCAGTGGCTGAGGAGGCCAACAGATGGACAGATGGTTACTCCCCCTTCCTAAACCAGGAAGTGATCATTGGGAAGCACCGGGGAGCTTAAGGAGAATGGCGCCCTGACAGTGTTGCGCAGACAGGAGCAACGGATCCAAGAGCCCCCGGGCCCCGGGGCAACCCGCCAACTCACTGGCCTCCTTTGTTTCTCGGGTTTGAGGGTTTCATTTTGAAAGGCCGACACTCGGCCTTTCTCAGCGACTGAGAGTCGATAAATTGCAGTGCTCCTTTTGAAATGAGAAAGTCGGTAAAATATTAAAACTTCCCACTGACGCACAGGAGAGGAATAATCTTAGACATGAAAGTGGCCGTGTGTCTCCTCAAAATGTCACATCAGAGGCATACAATATATTAAGAAGCAGATATGATCTTATAGGCGGGAACGAACCGCCATAAGAACCTTTTTGACCGTCAATACTACATAAGTGAACACAACGGGGAGAACGAGTGCGCCCGAGGAAAGAAAGGTCAATTATATTACAAAGGAATAATCAGTAATGGGGAGACAGCAGAAGCAACTGGAGGTCTTAAATAACCAAATAATAAGTCACAGGGCCGAAAAACACATAAAGACATCGTCCATCTCAACTCCTCCTGGGGAGCCTGCTGGAGAGACCTAGTGACAGAGGTGCTAGACACCGGCAGCCAATCACAGGCCGGGAAACCTGGTATGTGAGGGAGGAGAGGGGGGGGATGGAGACGGAGAGGGTAGGGGGAGTCAGGGCGATGTGAGAAACGACTGTGACAATGACAAGTCTTTGTCACTGGAACACTGAAATATTAATCTTGTGTGTGTCTGTGTGTGTGTCTTCATATTTCCACCACGCACACGAAAACTGACAAGATGAGGATGAAATATCAGCTGTGAAGTGTTGGAGCAGTGGGTGTGTTGTGTTTTTGGACTTGTGCATGTTGATTTTACCTGCAATCTGGCTCGATACGTCTCCTTTGGGCTCTTTAGGGAGGGAGCCATCTGTAGGACACACACACACACACACAAAAAGGGGTTTCATTACCAACATAGAAGTAGAGCAGATTTAACCCCAAAACAAATACGGAAAGGCGGATTGAAAAGAATACACAACAAACCAACAATGGCAAGGTTCTTAAAACAGTCCCCTAACTTTGCCGATCGACTCAAAAAAAAAAAAATTTCACATCTAAATCACTCGTAACACTTCTTTACTGACACATCGCATCCAAACTCCCAAAATGGTCACAGAGCCAAAACGGCGTGACGAGAAAACATGGCTGAGAGTCCACAGCCACTCAGCTCAGTGTGGCTGCACAAGCTAAATGCTAACATCCGCATGCTAACACGTTGTTGTGAAGCAGCCACGTGGGTTCATCGCGTGGACTATTTTGGTTTTGGGTAATGCAGGTGAGAGAAAACGCATTGTTGGGCCTGAAATATTTTGACAAGAACATGTTTTGATGTGATGATCAGTGTGACGGTTTCGTGTTCATAGCCGGTGAGGTGTGTTTATGCTCTTCAGAATCGCCGCGCATATTTTTGTCACTCAACAAGAACATTTTCCTGGATTTCCGTTACACAACTTTTGAACAAAACTGCATATTTATAACGGCTGAATTTGTACAACTTTGTTGTTAAAATGCCAAAACATGCATGACCTCCACAAGCTAAACGTAGAACCAAGGCTGATGGGAATACCATTCATTGGCTAAGCGAGTATTATAATTGCAAATTTGCTCATTTTGAAGAAAACAAATTCCGGTGTGCCGATTGTATGAGATAAAAAGTCCAGCAATCATCAAAGTTCTTATTGTTCCTCCTGAGGGGGACATACATGTCTGTACCAAATGTCTTGGCAATCCATCCCATCACTGGTTGTGTAGCGTTTCACTCCAAAACACAAACAATCACACACTGTTGACATTGCTGTCAGTGCGGTTTTTAAAAAAAATCCGCTGAATTGCTTTACAGCTAAAAAGGGAAGCGTTGGAGGACAAAGAGAACCCTCATGGGTTTGTTCTGCATTATATAAAAGGTCAATGGAGACTTGTTAAGTAAACCAAGAACGTATGTATGACAAACACTTGTTATTTTTCATAAATAGGAGCATGCTCAATTCCACTGGCGTGATCTGCCGCCCGTCTCCACCTACGATTATTACACCAACCGAGCACCAATCTGTTCCACGTCCTACCAACACTGGACCGCTCATCCTCCTGTCGACCAGACGTCCCGTGACCACGAGGGCCGCTGGCATCTCGGGCCGACGCCAACAGTCGGCCCATTGATCCGGCCACTGGTGTGACGCGCTCGGGGTCAAGCCTTACCCGACACGTAAGCGCTGCTCAGCTGGCTGACTCAGTGACACGGCGTTCTGACTCAGGCTGGACTCCTCCCCCTTTAGCCTCACAGACGGCGAGAAGATGGGGGTCCGTACTGAACAACGACTCGTATTTAACAATACGGAGACCTGAAGTACGCGGAGAATGCTTAACGGTACGCGTGGGGTGCGATTGAAATTCGTTCTGATCTAGTGATTACGTGCTTCCTTTGGGGAAACTGACTCAAAAACAGGTTTTGGCCGTTTCCTTCCTCTGCACACAAAATATCCCGTCACACACCTCAGTGCGCTCAAGCAAGGAGGCACACGTCGACACACACACACACGGTCAAAGTGAAATGCTAGATTCCAGGCGCTAACACAGAGCCTCAGTTGTGACCAATTTAGCATCGTCCACATGCCAGTAAGTCAAATCAAGTGTCCCCGCTCACTTTTCAGAGAGATTTCATCCGCGGTGTTAAAGTCCTCCACCATTAACGCTGAACCACGATCATTTGCCAGTAATTCTTCCACGAGTTGCAATGAAATTAAATAATTATTATGTAGTTTCAGCAACGTTAGGTCTTAGTTTTCAGTTATCCAACTTATGCCATGTTCTTGTCACATTAGATAAAAATAAATAGCGCTAAATCCATTCAATTTGGGTTAATTTTACTTCAATGGACAACTTAATCCTATTTTAAGACGATGTTTAATACTTAGACTGAATTCCACAATAGAGGAAACCAGCCAGTCTGAACACAATCTCTATGGTTTTGCTAGAAAAACTGGTTTAAAACCAATAAAAGAAAAAAAAAGGTGCATAGCAGAACCAAACCACGGTCTTTAGGGCGGAGCTTCATGCCGAGGCGACACGCAGAGGGGCGGGGCTTACCTGCAATCACCTGAACCTGTTGTTGCTGCAGCTACAAATCTAAAGGACGGATCATTAAACAGTGGCTCCGAGTTAAGACCTGTTCTGCACTGCTCAAAAGCAGAGGGGTGTGTGTGTGTGTGTGTGTGTGTGTGTGTGTGTGTGTGTATTGAGAGTGTGGGCCGGGCCTGGTAAGATTGTATGAACAGACCGTGACCTTTGCCCTTTATGACCTCGCTCTTCAGGAAGAGGAAGTCAGCAATATCCTTCCATCACATTAACAAATCTGTGGTTTCATTTTCCCAGCTAAATCAGTCTTTACGATAAAATACTTCTTTCTGTGACGTCTTCCGTTCCTTAGTGGCCACTTGAGTGATAGACAGTAATCACCCGCTTTGTTTTAGGGATATTTAGTCGGTGCAACATAAAGCAGCACCTAACATATATAACTACACTGTACACAAACCTGTTAGCAACGTCGCTGCAGGGTCCTGTGTTCAGAGGGAAGCACTAAAGTCTGAGGGATTTTCCTCCACAGCGGTGAACCTGAGACAACGTAACAGGGCATGAATGGGACGAAGGAGCCGGGGAGGAAATAGAAAGACCAAACACCCACATACTTCACATATTTGCAATGCCAAAGATGTCCACTCCGGCCGCAGCGTGCAACACTTTAACAGCGGTGGTCCACAGCAGCGGGGGGCGGCGGTCTCATCACAATCTAAACACGGGGCGCTGTGGCCGAGCCAGGAGTCAAAAAAGGACACGATGCACGTTGCGCGTGTTTGCATAAAAAGACAGATGGACAGCTTTGAAGGGAGGCTTTTCCTCCGACATGTGGCCTGTTGAAGCAGTGTTAATCCCACAACACACACACACACACACACACACTGAGCTACAGCCATAGTAGGTTAAGCCAAGCGCTGAAACGCCAGCCAAGCTATCTGGACTGAGTTAACAGATCGGACACACATCTAACGGCTGCGGCGGATATGAAAAAGCTAACAGATGCAACAGTCCCATAAAACATCCAAAGACCCCCCCGCCCCCCCTCACCCCGTCTCACCAAAACATGTAAACGCTCTAAGACACAGTAAACTCGCCCTCAGCTCTGCTGAACACCGGCCAGACTGTATCCTCAAACCACGGCTCCCTCTCGTCCTGACATGGCGCTGCCGTCTCTGAGTCAACACGAGACCACCCTCTCCGCGGGCCCCCGCCTCTCCCCTCTGTCCCTCTGTCGGCGGGAACACTCATCGGTTGACTCATGAGCACGGTAGGAAAGAACCCCCGCCCCTTCATTTACACATACCTATTGTCCGGCTCACAGGCACAAAGACAATGAGTAGTCCCCGGCGGTCGAAGGCGACTGGGAGAGGTAGATAGTGCTGGAGGGGGGCTGGCTAGCATTTAAATGTCACCGGGCCACGCAGGACACCTTTAACAGAGACGGGCCATCTGGTTCTGGTTGCCTGGCAATCGGACCGCAGGTCGCGAGATAGCTGATGTGAGAGTGAGACTTGTGGGATGTGTGTATGATGCCCACTCGTGGAACTGACGGGGGTATTTAGCACCAAAGTAGTAGGTGACCCTATTTTCACAACCCCTGAAGAAGGTGGGATGGGCGAGTGTACCGAGGTTCACGGGTGCTTGTGTGAGACGGTTTGGAGTAAACTGCTCCGAGTGAGGCCTCTCTCTGCTGGTGTGCGTGTCTTTGCGCGACACATCTCGGCAGAGAGAACAAAAAGATCAAAAGTGTGATCTTGTGTAGGCGGTCTCAACTCTCGCTGTCTCAAATGCCATAAAACCCGTAAAAGTAAGTAAGGGAGGAATTACCAGCTGAACATAAATCTTCTGAGATACTAAGTAGTCTAATTAATGAAAGCTAAACCGCTTAGCTTATTGTTTAGCTGCGACTGTATCTAAAAGATTGTGGAACTTTATGTATTGCAGGTTAAGAAAGACGGTTGACAGTTTTTCAAAAAGAACCATTTAGAGTAAGAGCACAATATCTTGCTATTTACCATTGTATACAATGCATATGCTAAGCCATTTCAATGAGAACTTTTATTGTTGAATTTCCACCGTGCATGAGCAAATATGTGTGCAGAACGCAGCATTTTGCTTCCCGGTTACTTTATGGACGTTTGTGGTTTTCAAGATATTTGTCTGGACTGTGCACATATTTGAAGCTGATCTGGTATCTGACAGACGTGACCAATCCACGTTGAGTACAGGATCCGTGTCTGCTGGGTACATTCAGTCCGTCATGATCAACTTTAACCTGAAAACCAGCTTCCCCGTGCACCTGCACGCGCAACCCTGACGGGATTCATTAACGTCAACTAGCGACGATGAAATCAAACACATCACTGTGTGCGCGCCACAGTACGTTTAGCAGGAAATGCACAGCTGGCTGTGTTAGGTAACGCACCATAAATCATTGAGCAACACTAAATATATGAAATGGTGTGTTATGTTGCGCTCGCGCGGGATCCCCGGTGCAGAGGAGTGTCCCTGTCGGATTGTGCAGCAGTGATGACAAAGCGCTGCCCTGCCGATCAGGATTTAGAGCTTTAAAAGCTCTGAAGGACCTCCACGGACACACAAACGCCCCCCCCGTTTGCATCGGATCCACTTCTCTGGTTTACCGGCGCTCGGCGGGAGGGACGGCGCGCGAGAAGGAAGGCGGCGAAAGAAGAAGTGAGCGTGATGAGAAGGGCAGCGGTGAGACGGCAGTTTTGAATGCACCGGAGACACAAAGAAAAAGGAGCACAATGGTCTTTCAGGACTCGTCCTAGTTTGGTTCCCGCTCTCTCTCTCTCTCTCTCTCTGTCACGCTCTCCTCTCAAAATAGGAGCACAGTGCAGTCTTGCAGAAATCGTTCACACTGATCCTAATCAATTGCAAGCTGATGCAATTATTGCACCGAGTGGTTTTATTGGCCGGGAGAAACTGTTCCCACAGCTCTGCACACGTCTCTACACCTCTCCTCTTTTTATCATCTTTACAAGGTCTCCCTCACTCCCTCTGCCTTTGAGTTTCTCTCCACCACCTGCACTAAATAGACTTCTTTACAGGACAATAAAATCATTCACTCGATCCGGGGCTTATTGTTTATGCGCCTCGAACAAGAATGCGTAAAGAAAATGGTTATCTGCGTCGTGGGATTTCACGGCCACTTGCAGCCCACCTCCGTCTTCTTCCCCGCGTTCCTCTTCGCCTCCCCCTCGACTCCTCCCCCCCCTCTCGTCCCAGCTTGTTTCAGGGGGAGACGGAGGTAAGAAGCAGGGGAAGAAAAGTCCCAGAGCTCACGGCAATTAGTTATCACGGCAGAGAAATTAGCGAGCGAGAGCACGGCGACGAGAGGGAAAAGTGGGACAAGCTCCTTTTTATAAATGCACAGAGGCAAGAGGTGCGTGCGTGTGTGTGTATGTGTGTGCATGTGTGTATAGTATCATGTTTTTCATTGCCAACAGCCTAAGATTAATGTAGTATATAATTTTCAATAACCTACGAAATACATTCCTTGACTCGCAAGTCTTCCCGATGCGGATAAACGGTGTTTTTAATGCATCTTTATATGCAGCGCGTCATCCGGCCTCGGGCTACGCACCACGGAGAGACCCCATTCACGCCCATCAGCTGACCTTTGGTCTTATCTCGTCCGTATCGTGTGTGTCTGTCTGTTTGTGTGAGCGGTAAAGCCTCACTGATAGCGCAGGCCTTTGTTGACCTGACCTGCTCGTTGAGCCCCCCCAAAGCCTCCCTTTCAGCACTGGAAAAAAAACCCAACATCCACTAACACGCTCTAACATCTGGATTTTGTCTTTGGTGAGAAACGCTGGGGTCAGAATTGGATCCCAGGACTAAAGGCTGGCGACGCTTTGTGACGCATGCTGAAGTGCACATGCAATAAATTAAATCTGAAGAGACGCAGACAAAACACACAATTTCATTCCACAACTATCCCACCCTCTTGTTTGAGAGTTTGGAATAAGTGAATAAAAACAAAAAGAGCTTTCATTTCACCTCAAAGGGTTTTGGTTTAAAAAAAAAGGTTCGCCCTTGGGTTACCGTGGTGACCGACTAGCAACCCAGACTTGTTTGATGGACGCGAAAGCAAGATGTAAAATGCAGCGTGTGTATTTATAAGTTACACTAATAATTTACACGTCGCCTTGTCGTGGGACAAAGGGGCTCCCACCGTTCTTATTGTGTTTAGATTGCTGATTAACTTTAAGAGTTGCGATGGTGTCAAGAGATGGCCAGAGTAGATTACCCAAAAGACAGGAAGCAAACAGCTAGACAAGCTCTGAGCAGAAAGGTACCAAAATCTACCAACCAGCTTAATGAAAGTCCATATAAAATAAGCGTTGTAGGCGTGCGTGATGCGTCCTGGTCTGCGTTCCAGGTGTGTACATTTTAAGACGTTGTAATATATTTTTAATCGCCGTTTGATGGGTTGAAACCGTAATCTCCGGTGTGTTTCAGGACACTTTATCATGAGCATGCAGGCAAGTCCAAACATTGGACACACGACTACAGTGTAACGGCAAAGTGAACCTGACCCGGCTGACCGGTCCTCACGGGCCTGTGAGATGATACGCAGATCAGCAACAAAGGCCTTGACCTGAATAAAGCAGCGTGCCGCCCTCAGCATCAAGTTTACCACAGAAATTGTCTAACAAAATATTTTTTCCGAGAAAAGTCCTGCATAGCGTAGCATTTGAAAGTGTCTTCATCGGTATCTTCATACTACAAAGGAGCGGGAGTGGCTGTATTTGAGCGGGATTACAGGTAGTGTTGAATCCGCAACGATCTCCTCATCTCCACGGAGCATTTAAGCGTCTTTAAGCTCGATGTTTAGCTCAGTGTTTCTCTCGCGGCGTTGTTGTTTTTCGCACGGCAGTGGTTTTCCGTACGTTTCCTGCTAAACGCCAACAGACGAAAGCTCGCGGCCAGCTGGGGAACATAGTGGAGTAGTTAGCAGCTAAAGAGCTACCTCGGGGGCCACAGACACCAGAAGCACGGGCACGAGGAGCGAACGGGACCTCGGGCGGTGGTCAGAAACGAATGTCCACGATGCCACTCAGCTGCTGGGTGTGTTATCGAAAGAGGAAAGGGAAATGAGGCGGCACCTGAGTCGGAGAATGGCTCGCGGCGTCGGTGGAGTCTGAAAGCAGGACAGGTTCCAGTAACAGCGCCGGGCTTTACGAATGGGCACTTTCTGTCATTTTGAATCAAGCCCGTCCCACGGGCTTCGTGCACTGACCCTGATCTGCCGCGTCGTTCTTGTCATTGGACCGAGAGGCCGGCGACTCTGTCCGAATGCTAATGATTAAAAACAACTTTGATCGCACTGCCGCGGCCTTCAACAGATGATAATTCAAACAAGAAAAGAAACACAATCCTCCCACTCACACTGACCTCAGGGGATTTGGGGGGGGGGGCGGGTTAACTCGGCTTGCTGTAATCTGCCTTTAAAAATTAATGCAACTGCACCTGTTACTACGGATGAGAAAGATTATGCGTTGACACAACTACTCGGGGGAAATGAGAGCAATTTGAATTATTTATCCCTCACCAACCTGCCAATGATTTCAGCGTATTTCTGCTGGTATGACAGAACGGAGTTGTGAAAGTGGATGAGGCTGCACTGCTGCATCTTCTCACCATGTGTTTGTGCTTTGGTTGACGAATGCCTTTCTAACTGAAACACGTTTTTGATGCCACAATAAAGGGGACAGCTCTGGTAGTGTTTTTCATCCTCGTGCTTTAGTTTAATCTCCAGCTCCTTTTTCAAAAAGCTCTTTACCCAGACATCCCTTTGCCCTTGATTGAAGTTGCCTGGCTATATAAAAGGCTAAAAACCTCATAACCATCATCGCCTGGCTTCCATCTATTATACTCACTCCTCTCTACTGCACAAAAGTGCAGTTGCTCAGAGGTGTGTGTGGGGTACCCGATATTCTGCAGCCGAGCGCGCGCGTGCATGCGTGCGTGCGTACAAATGTGGCTCACTGTGGGTGTAAATGTAGTACGCTGTGGCCGTAACAATACAAAGACAGCGAGAAGACGAGGTGGAGGAGACGGTGGGAACGGCAAATCAGAGAAAGTGCTCGTGTGAGCAAATGTGAGAGGAAATTCAGCGGCTGCGTGTCACAGAGCCACTCGCACGGTGCCCCACATGACGCCCGAGCGTCAACAAGTTATCCTGATTACTCCGCCTGCGCTTCTGAGAATTTGTCGTTCTGATGCACCGATTGCTGAGCGCGGAAACCTTTTATGCAACCGAGTTCTGCTCGTCTGTTGCCTAAAAATGGGGATTTATCGAATGGTGGTTGTCTGTGTGATAGCGAACACGCCTGAGCCAATAGCACTTTGCGGTATTAGATCGATGAATCCTCCTATATCACTTGAATATATCCGGGTGTGTCCAGAGAATTGTGGACAATGTTGCCAATCACAAACAGAACTGCTCGATAACTTCAAAGTCATTTCGTTTGTCAGGTTCTCCAGCAATTAATTCCTCAATTCCTCTGAATTTTGAGACTATTTACATCGCAATACGTACACGGCCTCTCCCCTACATATTCAAAATCATTAAACTTCTGGGGTGTAGAAGATTTACTGTGTTTTACCGTTAAAGGCTACTAAGATGTGCTGCAGCGATCTTCTCTGAATCTGAAGGGATTTGTCAAGTCAGACAAAAAACAAGAACTGATGACGCTATCAAGTGCCGTCAAGTTGCACTGCGGGAAACGATGCATCCGGTGTTTTTGGGGGTGTGGTTTTTACTAAAGGCTGAAAGTCAGGATGTAGAACCAGCTGGTTATCTGTGATTACAAGTTCTGAACAACCTGTCACGGTAAACAAGCCAAAAACAAAAACAAACCTGTTAGCGAGAAAGGAACAAAAAGAAACACCCCAAATCGTCAGTGGTTTGTGTGCAATGATTCACTGTCGTTTACTTCCGTCCCGGGAACAACGGGAAGAGGAGAGAAATCTGCGGCGTACAGCATCCGGCTTCCGCCCCTGCTCTGTTTGACTTGCCAGCTTTAAGCCTGGAGGAAACCTTACATGAGGGACCTCAATCAGTCTCCATCTCCTGGATCAATATCCATTAGCCCCCGAGTGTGTGTGTGTGTGTGTGTCTCATCCGGGGCGAATGGGCCCGAGTCATAAATGTAAGCTCTGGATCAGATTTCCCCCCCACTGCTCCGATTTTTTTTTACTCATTCTTGCACAAACGCACGTACACACACACACACACACACACACACACACCGATGCTCATTCAAACGTACGGACCGACCGACCCTGTGAACGGCGCGCTGCAGCCTCAAAATGTTCATTCATGGAGGCCTGGCAGTGTGTTCTTTTCGACAAGTGCCCAGCAAGTAATAACTGCAGGAAATCAACACTTTATCAGCCTCTTAGTCACCGCTGGAGTCAGAGATATGTTTAGTGTGGAAAAACACGATGATTGACAACATGCCACAACGAAACTCCCCGTCTCAGAGCTCTGAGGCCTCGGTATTAATTCCTGTCTGGAAGACAGGGGGGAGAGACGGAGGGAAGCGCTTTTTTATTAGATGTCATTTTGCATTAGGACAATGAGGCCCAACACGATGCAACAAGAATGAAAGAGGGAGGAAACCATGAAACAGACATTGGCTGATGAACACACAGACAGCAGACAGGGGGGGGGAGAAAAGGAGACCAAATACATAAGGATGGAAAAGGAGATGGGGGCGGGATGGGAGGGAGGGTGAGGGGGGGCATTGCCTGTGGTGAGACACTCAAACCTATGCATGTCAAAACAAGATTCACAGATTTACAAGGAGAAAGTTTCCTGAGAAGAACCGAGAGGCGTGATGCTCTCGCCCTCCATCCAGCCTGTTGTGGAGAACCATCAGTGAACCTTCTACACTCGGGCCTTTTGGGGGGCGGGACGGGTTCACTACTGGGACGAACCTCAGCAGAAATGCTCCGCTTTGAACTGTTTGAGCTTTTAACCGCACACATTTATTCAGCGCCAGCTTACTTGGACTCTTTCAAATACAAACCAGACAGTGCTCGGAAAGAAACGGGTTTACAGGCATTAACATCGCTACACACTGTTTTGGGAAGAGATTGGCTTGACTTTTGCTTTGAAACAGAAGTCGCTGCACTGATCACGTGTTTACAGTCAATATCTGTGCACGGTTATCATCATCTCATGATGGTCAGGTGGTCAATCGCTGTCCTATTGATACTACTACTGATGCCAGACTCTCGCTGCGGAGTAGAACAACACTGAATCCATTTCTACATCTTTCAAACAGACAAATTAGCAGTTTCACCTGAAAAAAGATCCACACGGTTAGGTGAGTGTCGTGTTTAGGTTAAGAAGATTGTTGTGCTTTGGGTGCATTGAGGCAGGACATCCATCTCCGCCCATCGCTATGGCGATCGAGAGGATGCTTCACGCACAGGTGTGTTTCGGCCTGGTGCTTATTTAACAAATAGTTAAAACATTCATATGATTTTTTTTGCCAGCGGCAGATAGTAGCATGAAATGTTCATTCATGATCCTTCAAGTGCTTTTGTTAAAAACAGACAAAGATTTGTTTGCAGCAGTAGCCCCACTACTGCAAGAGAAATATATGTGAAATGACAAATCATTACTTATGTCACTCATTCTCTTAAACTAGCAACAGAGATGTTAGAGTAGTGTTCGTAAATAATTAGCTATTCTAAAACTGCAATCCATGACTTCTGCAGATGGCCTTGTGGTTAAAATAAGCACAGCCTATCTAACATTTTAATTACATCTAATTAGCAACAGATTTGATTTTAAAAAAGCTGCAGCTGTTCTTCGTCAACAAAACATACAAAGTGTGGTTGTAAGTGAGTTACAGGATGCCTTTCTCCCTAAAAAGGAGGCCAGCGAATCGGCTCAATATAAATACTGAACATCCCTCTTGGGCTTATTATCTTGCTTAACATAAAACCGCAGGAGCCAGAGGCTGGATGTCAATACTCTGCTACCCCCCACCCCCCCTTGTTTACACCCCTCAAACTGTACAAAACATCCCTTCGACCACATGACAGCGCGTAAGACAAGACAGTGATTTGGCAGATGAACAGTACACGCAGTGCATCACCATTATCCGTCCGTCATTTCATCCACCATGCCACAAGTTCCTATTTAAGAATCGCTTACGGGTGCTTCACTGGTAGGGAACAACTACCGCTGTTCACATACAATACTTTATATAATAGATACAATCAGTAAGCTAGATGGGCGTGCGAGGATGACACTGGCAGAAATGACATCAGGCGCTTGATCTAATTTACTACTTGCAGTGAGTGAACATGGCTAGAGGGTTATCTGGCACATTCATCCATGAGCTCATTCACCCCATGCATCCACGTTACATTCAACTGTATCCCAGGAAACACATTAGAATATATATTATCAATCTTTGCTCAGGGCGGTATCAACCGTTACACTGAATAGGGGCAAAGAAACGAATAGTAAATATGACATCCGTACATATGTGTTCACTGTGCACAGACAGCTGGTTGAAATAAATAAAAACGCCATTGATTTCTAAGACCCCTTGAATCTCTGCTAGGACCCCTGGAATTCACATTTTATGAGCCATTGTTGCAGCCCTGGAAATGTCTGCAGGCCTGTGTCAGGACTTCAAGTCCACAGTCCATACTGGTTAATTAGCCTACTTGGCTAATGTTAGCAGTCTGTGCGCGCGAGCGTGCGACGTGTAATGGTGTCCAAAAGCAACATTCCACGCGTGAATCAGTGTGCAATCTCATTCGGCGGGGTAATCTCAAACAGCAAACCGGGCTATTGGTAAAAGGCAGCCTTTTGGCCTTGATAGCGGTGTTGCACGGCTAGCTTAGCCTGCACAGTGCACACCCAGGCTATGTGTGCCACGCCATGTATTGTTTACATAGCGTCCACGGTCGCGCTATTTTTGACAGCACAGATCGCGAAGCAAAACAAATACGTTGACGGAATAGTGAATTTAGGACGTTGTCTGTGTTTGTACTTCACGCGCAAATAAGCCGTTTGGACAGACGCGAGCTCGGTCAACTGACTGGCAGGCTAGCGATGCTAAACCAGCTAGCATTTGTCAGCTAACCAAGCAGACAGGATTCACCAAATCCAATTCAGGATTCACTAGCTAGCAGGCTAACACTCAAAGCTAACGTTGGGAGTAGTTGTTGAAACGCCAGTTCATTACCGGACAAACCGCGACCTGCTTCTTCTTTCGATCAAAGTAAAGCACAGTCTCTCCCCTGGATTTAGACAATAGTAAATCATCCATACAATCTTAGTTCTCCATTTTTCTAAATCAGTTGCGCTGATTCCAAACCTGTCGGGCTTTACGTGCACCGACACACACACACATCTGCCATGCTTTCCTTTCTGGGTCAAAGTTACACCCCACACCAGCAGGGCAACAAGGCGAGGTGTTTGCGTGTTTCGCTAAAAAGAGAAACGTGTTTTGGAGAAAAGTAAAGCAAAGCGAACAAAGTTGCGACGAATATAGCCGAGTGTCCGAAGATGGAACTCGGACTAATAGCGACTAAGCTAACGTTGCCTGGCTACACAGTCCGGTCGGGCTATCCGACCATTTACTTGACATGAACTCAATAAACCACTTATGCAGATGTCAGTGACTGTATTTGGCATCTGTACACGTTGAACACGTTGTTTATAACAACAGCTATGGCATCCGTGGGCTCGAGACGTCCCTATCATTAACTGTGAGCCCCCCCCCTCCAAATAACAGTCAACACATTCGGGAACAATGTCCCTCGCGTAGCTGCTCTCCGCGGTGCCCGGTCCGACCTCCCCCGGCTCATCACTCGGCTTACCGGTCTTGAATAACGCCGCTATGTCGCCAGCGTCCTTCGTCGTCTCCTCCGCTCCTTCCCCGGAGCTCATGGCTGCCGCAACCCGAACCCTGGAGCTCAGCTACTCCCGAGTAGATCCCCCCCCCCCCGAAAAACGACGGCAAGGCGGCAGGAAAACACTTCCGTCCCGACGAAAACGCCGTTAGAGACCCACGGGCGGTTGCGGCGACTCGCGGGCGCTAGCGGAGCCATCTGCGGACATCCATCTTGGCGTAACTGGAACCGATCAGCCGGGGGCACCGGGTTCCTCCTCGGAGTGGAGCCGAGGGGAGCGTAACCGTAGCGCGGAGGAGACGTAAGGGGGGGGGGGGGGGGGGGGGGTCGGGTAGGGGAGGGGCCGGGCCGCCGCTCGGTGGATCTCAGAAAGCTTTCGGAAATGAGCAGGCGGTGGGTCATCAAGGGACGTTTCCGACATCGGTCATGTGGAGAAGAAGAGAAGAAGAAGAAAAGAAAAACCCACACATGGACGGGAAGAAGTCGCCTGCAGGACGTCAGTTGTGATGCTTGTGTTTCGGCAGACTGTGATTCACGTGGCTTACTAAAGCCTCCTGGACAAAGTGGCTAAATGTTACTCATAGTCACTCAGACTGCTAAAGTACAGTCCAGACAGAAAAAGGTCAGCTGCTTCAGTCATGGGCCTCTTCTCGCTGCCTTTGGTCATCTGAGACGTATGGCTGATGCCACCTGCTGGTTCGTGATGGGACTGATGCATCTGCTCAGATAATAAACTTTCAAAAACTGTTCCAAAGTCAGGTGAAATGTTATTAAATTCCACTCCTTTTATAGTAAAATGTCGCCTTGTTGACGTACCATCTGATTGGGTTCACGCTGCATCGCAACACATCATGCATTTTCACGAAACACATTTATGCAATAAATGGGAATAAAGTTGTATTAACACGTCCGTGAAATATCTTCAATTAAATTACTTGTCAAGTCAAGGTTTTCTTGGGACATTATCCATAGTAAGCTGCAAGGCCTCTGGAAACATTCAATTAAACAAGGCTGAGTTTTAACGCTAATCAATTCAGATTGTGTAAAAGGAAGAATTGCAGATTGAAAGCAATTATTGGTCTGATCATCGTGCTTACTGTTTTTCTTTCTGTTGCATATTTGCACATCTGGTGTAATTATTCGTATTGCTGTGACAGTTCATGGTGTTTTCTTTCCTGTGTGGTTGCTGATGTGTTACTTGTTATGTCCAGCAGGTGGGAGACGGATACCAGTGATGGACCGGCTGTCCTCCTCACAGGGAGGGATGAGATGAATCTCTTCTGCACGTGGGCGAAGTTTGCCATCACATTTCTCCTCTCAATGTATTAGCGTTTAATAGTTTTTTTGACCAAATTCATATTCATGGCCTGTCATCACCCTGAAGTTCATTGGTCAAAATCGGTTCCTTTTCACAATAACGTCTTGTTCCTTAATATTGTCCTCTTTAATAACACCTGTTGAAAGGTTATAATCCTAATCTTATGTTGTCCGGGTCAATTGGGTTTGTTATGCCCTTAATTGAACAGGCGATCTTTTGTGTAATCTTTTTATATTGTCCTATAGCGATCGCAGATGTAAACTAACATTCATGCAAACTGTGGTGCGCTTCCATCTTGTGTTTCTGTAGCTACTGATGTTCATAAAGAGGCTCTGTCGCTATCAGATAAACAAGCACAGCTGAAGCTGCCCGGCTTTCTACTAATGAAAACTTCTAGCTCCGAAAATATTCAGCTCTATAAAGAATGTTATGAAGAAGACATTTAATTCCACTTCAATAAAACATTGTCTGAGGCAGGGGAAGAAGATATATTTGGATGAGAAAGAGGCTCAGTAACATTGCTACCATCACTTTAATAATGCCGCATCGTTGAAAAACTTCAGGTGGTTTCATCACCAGTGATTCCTGCCAAATAGCAATATATCCCCCTGAAATGTCAGCAGTAATTACTCCTGTGCTCCGAGACGACCTCTGAAATGAATGGCAGCTGGTGGGTATCGTGTCACATCTCCCTCACTCTGTCTGTTTCTCTCTCTATCACATTGTAGGAACCTACATGGATAAAAACAGGTCAGGTGGGAGACATTGTGAACAATGCTGTCTTAAACACACACACACACACACACACACGCATGCACGCTGTGAAGTGATGGATTAAAACGTTTTTTTTTGTTTGACGAAATAAAACTATTACACAATTATTTCCCTTGTGTATTTTCTCATTATCTCATTTTTATCAAAACACAGTGCAAAATATAATTGAAATCACATGAGAAATTGATGAGGAGACAGTGCTATGACCTCTTTCTGTTAGATATGAAGCTACAATCAGAAGCTGATTAACTTGACAACATGGAAAAAAATCTCAAAGATAAGGTTCTGCGCATAACTCCCAATAAAACTAACTTTCAAGATGGTAAACTTTAAATTATTTATGCTATGCTCCGGTAGCTATATGTTGGCTTTAACTTGATATTTAAAAGCTATAAAAGTGTCTTTCAACCACCCATAGGAAGAAAGTAAATTAAGAACATTTTCTAAAATGTAAAACTGTAAAATTCAAGGATCCCCACAACATTATGGATTGAAACTTCTGGTCAGACAGAAGTTGTTTTGTAGCTACTTTCTCAATTTTACTACAATTAACCTGAGGTGAACCATCTGTATCTTTCCACACTGCAGAGGCACTGGGCGGTTAGCCTACTTATGGTTTATCTAAAGCCCGAGCAATTTGACTTTTGATCAGCCATAACTGAAGCACATATTCCACACTGCTAGAGATATTTTCCATCCAGTCTAATAAAATGTATTCTGCTGCCAGAGTTAAGCACTTTACATGCTGCGAAAATACCCGACTCAGTATAAAAGCATGGCGTTTAAAGGTCTTTACACAGCAGGTTCTGTGAGAAACATTTGAAGGACATTGAATGGGCAAAGGTTATAAGCATGAAGGACAAAGACGGCGATGCAACCCTACGAGGACGTGCCTTAACTTTATTGAAGTCCATTGTCGACTCTCAACGATTCCAAACGATTCTCCCATGGAAATATATAATAAAGCTATAATGGTTGGATCAGTTGAAGAGCTTTAGTCATATGTCCATACCTGTAAATACATCTGCTTAAATAGCCGTACACCTCCTAATGCCAGATTGTCTTTATATAAAGTACTATAACGTTATATCTTTAGTGTAAGGCAACTGTTTTTTCAATTGGTTTTATAAACATATTAAAATACAGAAATCATCTTACAAAGTGGAAAGGAATGGTAGCTCCATAAATTGTATGTATAATAAAGTGATGGTGTCTGAAAGTGTTTTTCAATAAGGTAAACATATTGTAGCGTGCCTTAAGACACGAAACGTTACAATATATAATATAAATATGACACTTTGAAACCGTGAACTTCAGACAACGAAAAGAGTACTTGAAGGCAGCATGTCAAAGTCCGTCTCCTAGCAACCAGACAACAGCGTCGTCGGGCTGAGGATTCCGGTTTCTGATTTTTATTTATCTTTTAGCGAAGGATTTCGGGCCGAACACGATGGACGCTTCGCTCGAGGCTCAAACCAAACCGCTTTCCACCTTGTCCGCGTTCAGTTACATCCCACCGCGACGGAACGACCCCAAACACATGTCGTATTTTAACACTAAACAGACGGTAAAGTGGCCCGCGGGCTAATCGCACTGCTAGCGCTTAGCTAACGTTGGCCATTTTTTTAAAATTTTGTCTTTATTAGTTTTTAAATGTTCGGAAAAAACCCTTTTAGCTCAACAGCGATCAAAACAAAATCTTGTTAATTCACATATATACGGATGGACGGGCAGGGAGATACTGATAAAACGTTAATATCTCAAATTAGTACAAATATTACTTTCTCTCACATTAAACATGTATATATTCAAACAATTGGGTGTACTGTCATTTCCTTAGAAGGTTCAAAACGTGTGTTATTGTTATCCTTGAGGGGTTATTAACAGACAGGAAAACAGCTCAAATAATAATAATACATATCAAATATAAGACAAAAAACGAAAGTAGGCCACTCAACGACATTATGAGGGCGGCCATTCGCAGTGTTTTTATTTCCACGTATATCGGTGTAGTGTCTTTGTTGCTCATGCTGAAAAGTGCCAACCATATTTACAGTTTCAATCAATAGCTAATGCCTTGTTGCGAGGTTGCCCGGCAACCACTTTTAAAAGTGTTTAGGGCATACTAGAACCTACAGAACTATATTGATATTGTGACTCATTGACAACTTCTCTTTGCTTGCGTTAGAACTCAGCCAAGCACAATCTTGGTGCTTTATTAAGAAATACAGTATAATATAAAACAATATAATATAATTTAGGAATCAATAGCTTGGAGCAGTTCTAGGAACAATCATCAATCTACATTAAGAGGTTTTTACAAAAATACCATGAGACCGTCTGTGTACCGCCTGTGATCCACAGCACTTCATTTGAAAACGAATTCTGAAGAAGTATTTGTGTTCGGTGCTTTCGGTTCCACCAACACCTCCTGCTCTTTCCGCAAAGTTGCACAAACGCCCCCCCTCCTTTCTGTTGAGGGCACGCTTTGAATGAGACACAATCAACCTCTGACCCTCTTTCTGCAGGTCCCAGAGGTCTCCACGTACGACCGAGTGTTCCAGCAGGCGGAAGGTTACGATATGAGACTGCACCGAGACGATAGGAGACACTTCAAGGGAAGAGGACTGGACATAAACGAGGAGGTAATGGACACAATTTACTTGTTATTTTGGTTTCTAAGCATCCCATTTAAACTCTCATAGCTTGCTGATGAGGTCAAACTTGAGTTAAATGAATCTGACAGGTGTGCTTAGAGGAGCCTCAGCAAGATATTAGACTTGACCCATTTTAATTTGTGGGAAATATAGAAGTTTCTATATATATGCTTATTTGGTTTGTCGAGAAATCATGGATCTTCCATTAAATGAATAAATAGATTCTTCAGTTATTCAAACTTGGTCATGGATTTTATTTCAATCCAGCGTTATTGCTGCAAAATAAATCTTGATCATAGCTGAAGTTTATTATGACTTGAAACAATACAAATTCAAATTGGTTTTACATTGTATTCATGTTATCACTGTAATGGTAACACTTTTTATGGCAAACATGTCTAAAGTGAAATCAAACTTATAGTCCATTAAAAAGCTGCTAAATACCACTGAATAATTCTTGTAATAGCATATTATAAAACGTTAAGGACTATACGGTCAAGTATTCTAACACTTAATAAACATAATACATTCTCCACCTATTCACACAGTAGGTATTTCTATGGTAAAAGCAGCCAGAGCACATTTATGCATTGCTATCTTATTTATATATTTTCTTTTTTTCCTATTTAAAATGAGTGATCAACATATAAAAGAGAAGAAAACATTAAAAAACACATTGTGTGTTCAAGCATAAATAGGACGGATCACCTGTAGAGGTATGAGTTCATGATCCAGGCCTGGTTCTTTGTTAATGGGCTTCTGTTTTTTGTAAATGGAGCTGGATGAATGGATGTTCTGCATCACATCTCGTATCCATTGGATATGTGATGCACTGGTTAGATCCTACCATTTAAATAAGATTAGGTGTCCAGCAAGAACAAAGAAAACGGCAACATTGCAGTTGTCTGAAATTGAGAACATACCAGAAATAGAAACTGTAAGACATAACGTAATGTTAAAACAGTGAGCCTTGGATGTTATGTCAAGAGAGGATGATCAGAAATGGAGGCGTTATCATCACTCAGCGACATAGATGCTCGCTGGGGTCTGTTTGCACCTGTCACATATCAGGCTGAGGCTTGGAGAGTATATTTATAGTATGTGTATTTCTATCACATCTTAAGTGAAGTTTTAAACTCATAAATTACAGTTCAGCAATGACGTAGGGGAACATCGCCTTATAGCACTGACCACCTACACACTTGGCACACAAACCGACATTTACTCAGCTCATAACACTTTCTCCTGGTGTTTCCTCAAGCTTATTAATGCAAACAGAAAATTGGCAATATGGCTTTTGGAATGTTTTCGTGAGGGTCTAGGTTTAAAAAGTCATAGACATTCAGATTTGACAGAAGTCTATGTTAGAAAATGACTCTACTTCTCATTTGATTCCAATGGTCCCACTTTTTCTTCAATACAACATGATGTCCAAACTGCTCCCTGTCTCCTGTGGTGTTCCGCAAGGGTCGGTCCTCGGCCCCATCCTCTTCATCATTAAAAATTCTCCCCCTCGGTCGTGTCATCAGCAAACATGGGACGTGCTCCCACTGTTATGCTGACGACACACAGCTCTACATCAAGACTTCCCTGAGCCTTTCTGCAGCCATGTCATGTACCACCTCGTCTTGAGGAGATAAAGGCATCGACGAGCAACAACAACTGGCCCGGGCCAAAACGCCAAAAGTCAAGCCCTTTAAACCACAAATCATCAGGTTACTATTTTAACCTGTACTTCCATTTCCCTAACTCCCTAACCTAAAGACATGTTTTCTTACACCGCGTGGGCACTCACATATGTAGTTTCATGACATTTATGCATAGCTTTGTTTCATTTCATCTGCATTATTCATGTCGAGGAAACTAGCTCACAGGCAGGTTCTCGCTCACGGAAAGCAGAGACGGTGGCGAACGAAGCTGTAACACACACGCACTGCTGAGCTTTTAATTACAGCGAGTTGAGCGGCTGGCTCTCGTGCACTTGTGACAGATCCTAATAAATGAGGGCGTTTTCTCTGAATGTGAAACAAAAATGATGTATTGTTTGAACTCTTCAGCGGATGTTGGCGATGTGCTATTTTGTTCGTCCTCTTTCTCACTGTCGGTTCTGCAGATGGTTGGTTCGACCTGCTGGAAGTCAGAGGTGCCCACTGTTCACAAATGTGGGGAAAATGATCACACTGAGGCTCTCTGGGTCAAACTGAGCAACACGTGCATCAGTTCTGTCTAATAGACCATTGAGGATAACAGCTTCATCTGTTGGGGCCATTTTTGCTTCAGCCAACATCGCATCCTATTGGAAATAAGAGGCAAAATGAAGAGTTAGGTGGAGTAATAACCATCTTCCCACCTCAGTACAAGTGTGTCCTCTTCAACTGCACTGATTATAGCTTCATGAAATGATGTCTTATTACGCCGGTACCGAGAATTTTGCCACTGACATGCTTCAGAACAGAAGCAAGGTCAGTGAATTGATAGAATATATCACCTGAAGCTGTTCAGTGAACCAACACCACTTAGTTTTCTGTGGGCGGAAAATGAATAAGTACGGCGACTGTAAAGGCACATTTGTTGATTTTTAACTGCACATTCACCCGGCTCCCATTTCAGCACTAAATATATTAAAGGCATTTACTTTAAAAGCAAATTTGCAATTCAAACCCAAGTGATATTCAACAGGAAAATATGTGGGACTTTTTAAAATTGTAATTTCAATGGCTTATTGATCACAAGGCTAATCCTCAGTTTTAATTGAACTGCTTTGAATATTTATCCCATCTCTCCCAACCACAGGAGAAGTCCAGGGCCGTACCGGTGCGCTCCTCTGCAGAACACGGCCGCCACCCGGTTCCTGAGCTCTGGCAAACAGGCCGGCAGTATGCACGCGTGGGTTGCATAAACGCTGAATTTTTCAGGAAAAACGGGATCTTCTGAAATGTGGACGAAGGATTCGGATCAGTGGCCCCGACTTGAAAGCATGAGGTGTTTGATTTTGCTAAGAGAATAATAAACCAGTGTTATAGTTTACAGATTATTTTTTTTTTTTAATGGGTCCTCTCGAGCCAGCATTTAATTACGTTGATTCATGATATTCTGTCTTTTGTATCGTGATAATAAGCAAGGACAAAGGTTAGCATAAGGGAAATGTGATCCGTCAAAAAAATAACTGTAAATAGGAAGATGTGACCTTTTCGAGGTAGCCGATGTTGGACTTTCTAGTTTGAGGCTGAAATCACTCCATCACTATGAGCCTAACTTAAAGTTCAGATGGTGCAGGCACACTACAAATCCCCCAAAATGGCTCCCAGTTATTGCATTTTGCTTTTACACACGGTATCAAAGATCAGTCTACGTTTTCCAATTTCTGCCTCCACTCTAATAGCGGCTCGTATTAAGAGACCGAATGTTCTAGGTGACAGGAATAATGTGATTTCTAAAACCGACAGGATTTCTCTTTTGAGAAAACCTTTCACTACCGAAGCAGGGAATAAGATTAACTCTCAGAGACTAGACAAGAAATTGCTTCAACCAGACCCACAATCATTCTCATGCCTACAGCATCGCACCCTAAATTGCATTTCCACCTGATTTTCTCTCATGCATTCGGTCCTTTCTTCATAAATGCAGTTCCTTTGAGCATTACCAACCTCTTTGATTTGCAAGTTCTCTTCCACAATTAATTCTGAACCCACATGACTGAAACCAACCTCCTCCACAATAGGAGCACAGACAGCTCTCATTTTCTTCTGCCTTTGTACTCTGGCAGAAATAGACAATTTATTCTTGGAAATGAGTACAGTATTTGAATCTGTTTGGTGTTAGAACTGCAGTGTTTATTTAAGAGGATCGGGAGCTAATACAGAAGGTGTTGGTTTCAAAAGGAGGAAGAGAAGAGAAAAATGGCTGAGTAAAATGTAAATGTTGCATGAATTGGCGCGTGGTCATGAAAGCCTTAATAAAAGAATGGTTTCACACCTCAATCATCAGATTCAGAGGTTTTTTTTGCACAGTCCCGCAATAAATTTAGCTCATTGCATCACTGTGGGTTTCACCCAAACCTGTGAGCCTTTGATCATTACTCCATGAGTCGGCAAAGCAAACTTTATATTTCACAAGAAAAGAAAAAAAAATCTATAGTAATCATGCGAAAAGTTTTGAGAAAAAGTGACATTTGGTATTTGTTTGCCAGTGGGTGTACTGGTGTGTGTGATGGTTGCAAATGGTCACGTATTTAAGGAGTAGTTTAACATTTTGAGGAAATGTTTCTACGTCGGAGACGATGTAGATGGCAGCAAATTAGCTTCATTTAGATAAAGACAGGAAACAAGGGAACTGTTGGCATAGTTCTATTTTTAAGAAAATCAGTTACCATTACCTTAAACACCTTATTTCATTTTATGTTATACAATGTACGTTCAATCTGTACAAAAACAAAGAATAAACAAAAAGAAGTATGCCGTTTTCAGGTTTGCTATCTTCCAAATTCCAGTATTTGTGCTAAACTAAGATAAACAGCTCTTGGCATAATGCCTTCTGGCATGTTTGATGAATACTACAGATTACGTTGCCAAATAAATTATTATCTGTCATCATTCAAACCAACGACCTTACAAGGACTTGCATTGTGAGCACAGGTGATTGTCTAGCGAGCACAAACAAACATACAAAGACAGAGGACATCAATTTATATACAAATGTTTAATGAATACCAAAAGGACAGCAGTGGACAGCTGCACGCATTTCTCTTTGTTTGGTTCCAGATGGATTATGAAAAAATGAAATAGGAAAAAAAGTCTACTTCCTTCTCGGATCTGGAGTCCAACGTGTCTTCAGCCGGACACAAACGCAGCTCCGAAGCGATGAATACAATTCACAGGTTTTTGGCAAACTACTCACCACACATCAACTGCTCTATGACGAGAAGCTATTGTAACATCCATCTGAAACTAAATGGAACAAACCGTTTCACGGTGCCAACCAGGCAGATATATATCCTACATTATATACATATATTTATGTTAATAAATATATATATCAACACGGCTCAGTAAGGCTTAGAATCACTGCAATACACTGGAATGGGCAAGTAGCTCGGCACCACCACTAGCTGCACTGATGAGGCGTCCCTCTCGTCAGTCAGGCACTTCTTCAGACAGTGAAGAGGCAAAGTCCTGTGAGGTGAAAACCATCCAGCGGCCGGCGGCGGCGGCTGCTGACGGCAAAACCGGTGTTCTCGTCGTGCTGCTGGTAATGGGTTTTTAGTTTTTTTTGTTGTTGTTGTTGTTGTTGAGGAGCGCGACGGGTCGCTTCTACGGCCGCTTTGCGTGTGATTGCGTTCTCGAGTCTGTGCGGTGCACGCGGGCCCCTTCAAGGCCCCCTTCAAGGCCCCCTTCAAGGACCCCTTCAAGGCCCCCTCCATGGCCCCCTTCAAGGACCCCTTCAAGGCATCACGGTCCCCTGTGACAGAGATCGGGTCATCTCCGTGTGAACAAAGTAGGTCTTCAGCTCTCCTTTGCCCTTCACGTTGATGATGCCGCGGCAGGAACACATGTAGCCCAGCGTCGACAGGATGCGACTCGTCTCCTCCGTCACCTGTGAGAGGGAGAGAGAGAGAGAGAGAGAGAGAGAGGACTGGATGATGGAGTTGACGGGACTCCGTGATGACACGCAGCCGTGTGCTCTGCGAGACTCCCCACCTGTATTTTTCCCAGGAGCCCAGTGGTCTCCATCCTACTGGCCACGTTCACACTGTTTCCCCAGATGTCATACTGAGGTTTCTGGGCCCCGATCACTCCGGCTATCACCGGCCCGTGGTTTATACCTATCAACAAAAAGAAAATTCCAAATGGACAAATGCACAAAAAAGTAACACCGTTAAAGACAAAGATATGTTCTCACCGATTCTGAGCCTGAATTCGTTGAAGGAGTGTTTGTTGATGACGTCGAGCTTCCCCACGAGCGCGAAGGCAAACTCCACCATGGTGCCGATGTGCATGTACTGCCTGTCGTGCTCCTGAGGGGATTGCAAAGACGGGGGGAGGAAATCAGTGAAAGGTGCTAAACGATGTGTCATTGTCAAATGAACAGAGATAACTGTCAATAAGTGTCAAATGGTGGACCTCTGTAGTAAGTGGTTTCTTGTAATGAGCGGGATAATAAACAGCGGACCGGGGAATTTAAGCCCCTTAATGAAAAGCTTATGTTGCTACAAAAAGTGAAAAATACCGAAGATAAAACAGTAACTAGGAGCGGTGGACTTTTAGCAGAAAGCCACTGAACTTTTTGGGTTCCAATCTCCTTTGACGCTTGTAGCTGAATGAACTGATGAATCACTGACTCTTGACTGTTGATGTGTAACACATTTTAACCCACACAAATCTATTTACACGGCAATAAAACCGCCGATGCTGAAGCTTCATCCTGCTGCGTGGCAGTAAATTAAAAACAAGCTCATTGAACGTTCGCTCGAGCTGCCAAAGAGAGATTTTTTTATCAAACACGTGCTGGAGTTTAACCCGGATGGTGGGAGTCTAAAGCTCACAGTCGGACGGTTTGTTTTCCACACAAACACCGTGCAGCTTTCCCTGCATGCACGGGACTCCCGTGCCGTTCACTCGGGGTCACGCTTTCAAGTTCTCCTCAGCTTCGGATGTCACTTCTGGGATGAGCCAGCAGTAAATGTGTGTGTGTGTGTGTGTGCGCGTGTAGAAGCGTGCCTGCGCGCACTCCGGTCCCGGCGTCACATTGAGTCCCGTCGCAGCCATGTACGTGCTCCCGATGGTCTTTATCTTCTCCACCCCGCTGAACTTGGGTTTGGACAGCAGCTGGAGACACGAGAAGAAGGCGGGACACCGGCGTGAAACACCCGCGAGGAGCGCGATCGTCAGCGTAAGAGCAACGGTTTACCTCGTCAAAGTCGGCTATGATCTCGTTGAGGAGACGCAGGCACTCCAGGCCCTCCTTATTGACATCGGACTCGGTATAGAACTCTTTGAAGTCGGGGATGGAGGCGAACATCACACACACCGACTCGTACGACTGATGATAAAGGTCCTGGTAACGAGCGAGAGGGAGATAACAGCTAGACGTGTGTGTCGTATTGATCGGGCGCTGATGAAAGTCACACAGAAAGAAGATCTACGAGCTGTGAATTGACTCTTTGAATAAAATAAAACCCTAATCATCTCAGGGGTCACCGGAAGCAGCTGAAATGCAAACAGCAGCCCCTCGCAGGAGGGACGGGAGGGAGGACCCAACCAAACATGGACAGAAAGGGATCCAGTTAAGGAGAAATATAGGAATTTAAGTGGGAGGAGACACAATTACAGCAGCAGAGCACGAGGAGTAAAAACAAAGAAAACTAAAAGTAAAATAGGTTTTATTAAATTATATTGGGAAAGTAAATTTAGGAGTTGAGGAAATAAGAATTAAAAAAAAGTGGAGACTTGATTTCCCGTTGAACAGCATTTTATTACTATTTCACTTTAACGTTTTAGGAAGGAATGCAGAATAATGCCCACGTTTGGCATAAACCATCTCATCAGTTTTATTCATCCGCAAAAAAAAAAAAGGCCGCCATAAATCGCGAGATACGATAAGTGTGAAGCGGGCAATTTGGTTGCTGTGAATAACACGTGAATAATGAGTGCAAACAGCTCAACGTGAGTGTAGTGAGACTCGCCTCATTCTTCCAGTTGCGTCCCAGGAAGTGTTCGGCCACGTGGGCCGGTAGAACGTTCTCCAGCAGAACCCGGTTGAGGTTCTCCATGGTCTCGATCTCCTCGCACTCCCTCTTGAACTTGTCCCTCCACAGGAAGTCCAACCTACAGTAATATTCATTCTGTTACAGGAGGACACAGAGTAAAGAGACACCCGTGTCATTCACACACAGCACTCTGCTCCGAAGCTCCAGGACACACAGAAACTGAGAAGCTGTCATTTGGTTTTCCACTCAGTCGTCCTCCATCTACAGAAGCAACGTGAGAGCTTCTCTTCTCTCAGACTGGCTGCATTAAGCTCCAGTAATTTCCCACAAAATCCAATAACACGGAGAAAATCCAGCTCGCTCGGTATTCACAGAGAAGGAACGTCTCACTAAAGCCGACGATGACTCACGAGGCTGTTTTGCATGAAAGTTAAGATAAAAGCCGCCACATCTTTATTCTAATGTTTGGTTTATTCACGCCTGAGGGACTTTTCTATCCACCGGGCTCAGAGCGTCCAAGCGGTGTGCATCTTCAGGATCCTGAACACACCCTTCATTACGACGCTGCGGGCCGTCTGGGTGGGACGGGATAGAACTATTGGACAGTCAGACGGATTCCATGTATGCAGTTAGCAGCCTGGATGCTTCTCCCTTGAGGTCAAAGTGGTGCCAATTTAGAAAGCTCCAACAGATGTGGGCTCGTACGGCTCGGTGTGCCCGGATCTTGCGCTACGGCTTTGATGGCCCCGGGCTTGAAATATAAATACAGAAACCGACTTGTGCGTTTGTGTGTGTGTGTGTGTGCACAGTTCGAACACGTCAGTACCTCCCGGGGCTGAGAAAGTAGGCCGTTGAGAAAAAAAAAAAAAGCAGCTAACAAGCCTGTAAATGAGCTCGGCTCCATCGCGCATCTGTTCTGCGGGGATGAATTACAGATGCCTCCGTTCTCCCGACCGGCTTTCCTCCTCCCTCTGACTAAACTGCTCATTACGGTTTCCACGATGAAGATTTCTTTCCGAGGCGCAATTAGTTAATCGCAGGCGAAAGCCTTTGAGATGGTTTCATACCCAGCAACCAATTTACTTACTTCTGCACCTCTGACACCGTCTGACCTGTTTCCAGAGTTATTTTGAGGATGATTGCTAAAGCGTTTTTACCGCACCATTTTATACCCAAACCCCCCCACTCCGCTGGTGACTGTGACCCAGAACGGGGACGAGGAACGGAGCCGCCGGGACTCACAGGGGAGCCACGGTTCTGGTTTCAGAAGCTCTGGGGACGCTCTTTCTGTCCAGAACATCTGTCTCGGGGTCAGAGATGATCAATGGTACCCTCGAAATAGGAAAGCGTATCTGTGTCAGCTGAGTTTAGCTCTCGTGTGAGGCGAGGAGGGTGGACACGGGGGGGGACTGGCTGCACCAACCAGTGAGGACCATATAAATTCCTCTGGTGGAAGATTTCTCTCCTCACGCGGAAATATTTAGCGTAATAACATTCTGTGACAGCAGCGGATTAGATGACATGGACACACTTGTAGTTTGCATGAGAGGGAGAGAGAGAGAGGCCCTTTTTTTAATTTAGATTGTATTGGTAAGTAGGTGAAGTGAAACGCTGGCCTGGTTTGGTTTGGAGTCGGGAGACATCACACCGGTTAGATGGTGCAAGACAGGTGGACTTTTGAAGTAAAAGCACCATCAGGAAAAGCAATGTGTTTGAGATCAACACTGACAACTATCGTTCATCAAAAATACATCTACATAATGCGTTTTCTGCATCTCCCGACCGCAGCTGACTTTGAAGTATTGCGAGGGGTAATGGGAGAAGGAGCCCCGGCGAGCCGTCAGATGCACACCGAGGACACCAACCGCTTTTCCTCTAAAGCGGCTTGCCGACTCGAGGCGGGCACGGCATAAAAAAACAGCACACTGCACCGCAGAATGCTGGAAACGGACGATTATTAACAAACTTATTTATGAAGAAAATGAAGAGCTTTTGCTGATACCAGCGGAGAGAAGGACTGAGGTCTGAGGAAAACAACTGACCTGCCTGGCCAATACCAGAAGAGTGACGAAGAAGATGAAAAGAGACACGGAGCCCATCGTCTTTAGATCCTTCAGAACTCCTGGTCTACACAAAGAGAGAGAGAGAGAATGAAATGATCGATTACTATAATAAGAATTGAATTCAAAGTCAAGTTTCTCTTTTAAGAAAAAATGATCTTTGAACTGTTTTGTAATCATCACGTGTCTCTTTATTGATGTGGATATAAAGATAAATTCCTTCTAAATTAACTGAACGTCATCTTTTGTTTTTATCAGGCAAAGCCAGCATGTCTTCCGTGAGTGTAAATTGATGCTTGTTGTGACACAAAATTGATTAATTAGGCAGTCCTGGTCTTTGCATTCTATTTATATGCCCCAGTTCTTATAGAAGAACATGGTCCATGCTGGTGAAGCCGAGGTAAGAAAGAGAAAAGAAAAACGAAAGGAAACATATTCTGCTGCTTTAAAACATTCTCTGCATAAAAATCTTTCAGCGGTGAGACTGCAGCCGTCAGTGAAATGTGAAGCATCTATTTATTCAGCCTCCTCTCCGAAATTTGACCAACAGTCATGTGGAATATTTGAACCTCAGCGTCCCCCTAGACCAGGGTCCGGCCTGGGGGGACCGCATCCGCTACACCAAGAAGGCTGCGAATGATTACCGAGGACACACAAAGCCTGGGCTTTAGTCCGGCCACACATCGTCCCCCCTCAGCTGCGGGCGAATCACAAAGTATCTCTGGTTCCAGCGTCACGAAGCGGCCTGCACCTGGTGGCGCTTTACAGCGGCAAACCTCGCACAGCTCGGCAGCCGACGGCGACGTACCTTCTGGCAAAGGACGTTTTGAGGGAAGAGACACGTGCTGCGCGTTTGTTACTTTTATGCTTCTCTGTTCCTGCGTGTCTTTTAATTGCTGTCACAGCGACAGAGAGGGCAGAAGCCACGAAAGGAGTCTCGACTGCTTTTTGAAATAAAATCATGTTCTTTTGTCCGTTCTGGGTTGAACGACGTCTGGCGTCTGCCGTGTTTTCTGCCATGTGACTTTTAGCAGCGTAGATATGACGTGACCAGCATGTGGAGCATTGATTACATTATTAACCAATGATATAGGGTTGAAGCTAACCTGAGCCTATCGGATATTTATTTGACAACGATTTTAACCAGTCGTTTTGTTGGACTGCGTTCCAGCCAAATGTTCTATGGCTCTTTGGTCCCAGTGCAACTCCAGAAAGGAGGACGAATGCTTGATGCTTGATGCTGCGCCGGACGCCGGACGGGGCATCAAACGTCCGGACTGTCCGGCTTTAATCCGGATGTCTGGTCACCTTAGTCCGGCCCCATTTGTCATTTTAATACGCTTCACTCAATTGATGATAGCAGAAATGGTATTACTGCAAGCAAAGTCAATATTAACCTTTCAGCATATTGTTTTCTAGGAAAGAAACTAAACATAAATAGGGTAGAATTTGCACACTATAGCCGTCCTCTCTGTCTGGAGCCCCATCGGGATTGTGATCAACCTCTGTGCCTCTTGTGGGCCCGTATAGCTGAATACTCTTTATTATTGAATTTGTCTCTAATGATACCAAAAATATGCTGCCTACCCTGCTTTTGAATTTCATCAAGATTAGATGGGTTTCTGCGTGTGTGTGTGTGTGTGTGTGTGTGCGTGTGTGTGTACAGCTCGCAGGTACCTATCAAGTGTGTCGGTGGTGTACAGCGCTTTGCTAAATCCATCCAGCAGGGAGGCGTGCGTCTGGAGGATAATGATGTTGTAGATCACCACGGCAACCAGCATAACCACCATCTTCAGCTCGTAGTTGATCCTCAGGAACACAGAGCACGACACCAGTCCCAGTATACAGCAGTAGATGAAGTACTGGGGACAAAGAGAGGGGGAAAGAAATGGTATATAATAAAAGAATAGTAACATGTAGCATCTTTAAAAACACAGTTTAAAATTGTCTTTGACGAAGACGAAGAAAGCAAAAAGTCCAAAATAAGAGAAAAAATAAATAAGAATAAACAAAAAAATCAAGTAAAGTAAAGTAAGTCCAAAGCACCGTCACCTTTAGTTCTGAGCTTAGGATGTTTTAAAGTGAGGGAAAAGGAGAGGGAGACAGAGAGAAGAGAAGGGACTCACCCTCATGCACGCGTGATAAGCACGTGTCTTTGTGCACCGTGTTTGTGTTATTACTCTCACAGGGAGAGACGGCGGTTCTTGTGTTCAGTAGACTTTTATGGTACTTGCCGGCAGGTAAAACTTATTTTCTCCGGTGTTTTCTTCCAGGTAGCCCAGCAGGCTGTCGTTGGTCACGTTCACCGGGGGAGTAGTAGCCAGGATGTCCTCAACGGAGCCTCCGGGATCCTCCACGAAGAACTAACAAAGGAAACCAAAAAGGCTGGTTTACTGAACTGAAATAGCTCTACGTCGTGCAGTGGAGCAATATTCAGCATCCAAAACATCTGGACCCGTAACCGGCTCCTCACCATGTTGAAGACGGCCATCACAAGAATGAGGGCGGTGGTCGTCATGGTGAGGACCAATCGCAGCCAGGGGTTATTGGTGACGATGATGCGGGAGGAGGTGGGGAACCAGGTTGGGGAGCAGAAGGACCCCTTCCTTCCCTGCTGAGGTTGCAAAGAAACAGGTGGAAGGATTAGAGCAGGAAGAAAGAGGGACAAGCGGTACTTATGTGTGATCTGTGACGCGTCCGTGCCCAATAAACGATCCACAGCATCGCCTCGGTGGAGACTCTAAGTGGATAAAAAGTTAATTACTCTAAAGCATGAAGTGACCGAATCAGAAGCACAGCAACCATAAATTATTCAAATAATATTAGTGTTGATTCTCCTTTTTGATTGCAAATAATTAACAGCAAATTATTCACAGGAGAAATTAGAAATGCAACACATGGTCCGGGCCGACTCAATGTTCTAGATAACCTTCCACTAATTAGACATGACCATTTTACTGGGCGATAATAGCCTCTTGAGAGAAAAACAGGCCCTTAAGGGAGAAAGTATTTATTGATTGTGCATAAAACACTGGTGACAGGTGCAGCAGCTTAATAAAAGCCATCCCTCCACTTGAGCTGGATAACAAACAACAGCAGCGTGTAGATGGAACTATTGGAGGAAGGGGAACAGAAGGCCGATCGGCACTCGTGAACCTCGCAGAGAACGGATGCAGCTCCCGCTAAACCACGTTGGAAACTTCTGGCCAGCAAAACACAAAAGGCGAGTAAGCCGCTGCTGCACATACAACACGTCATCGCTGAGTCACGCAGCGGTTTTAGAAGAAGACGTCACAACTTTACATTTCAAATGTGTGCATGCGATGTAATGCTGTTGCCATATATTTGATCCTTTTTTTGGTCAAAGCACAAATAGATTTTCAAGTGGCAGTTGGCTCAAACCGGTTTTCTTAAACAATCGCTTGCTGGACTAGGTCACCAGTGTAAGTCTCCCACGTCTAAAGTCCGTATCCACAATCCTCTGTGCAGACTCCTCTTTTATAAAATCAGTGGATCCTGTCTTTTGATTCCTTTTTCCTCCAATAATGCACAAATAACCTTTAATTTCAGTGGAGTGCTGGAATCTATTTCTACAAAAAGTACCACGCTAATAACATTATTGTAGCCTTATCTGCAAAAGTATAAGGCATTGTGAACGCAAACATTTAGAAACAGTTTCATTAAGCCTTATAATTGCATTGTAACTCCTTATGACTGTGCTCGTAATGCAAGTGGACACGACATCTATATAAAGTGCGCACAAGCACACTCATTCATTCAAATTCATGCCGCACGATAAATCCATGTAGACCCACCAGAATGTGACCAGCAAAGCAAAGGAGCAGGATCAAAGCCAGCAGGAGGAATGCCAGGCCAAAGGAGATCCCCAGCACAGCAGTTCTGCAACACACACACACACACACACACACACACACACTTTAGTCGACACCCTGTTGGCTGCTCTCGGACCTCTGCAGTACCCTCCAGCGTTCGGCTCTAATGTATTCTGCCTGAGACCTGCAATGCATTAACGCTGAGCTTGCAGAGCCGTGGATGGTGCACAGTACAGCGCCCTGTGGGCGCTTTGTGCTGCAGCTGCGCCCGTGTATCACATTCTTTATGGAGGGAGACGGCACTTGTGATTTAAGGATCCCCGCCATAAAACAGATGATGTCACGTCTAAATGTGCGGCGCTATGCGGCGACAGAAAGTGAAGGAGAGCGAGAGTTGGAGGGCTGAATCAATAGCCTCTCAGATGGGGAATCACACCTCTGGAACCCAGAGTGAGTAAATTAGCATGACCGCGACACTCTCTCCCTCTCTCCCTCTCCTCACCCTTAAAGAGACGACACACTTGGACTCAACTCGTCTGTAATCGCTGCGACACACGATGCCCTTTCGTCTTCGTCGGCTTTTTAACATTCTGCCTCCTGCTCCCTTGCCTCCTTTCATTTTCGGCGAGGCGCTGTTGATGATGCAGCTTATCCCCCCCCCCCAGAGAGAAGGGGTGCAGACTTACTTGGGCAGGACGAGAACCTGCACTATGAATATACAGCTGAATATGAGGCAGGCGCAGGTGACGTAATACTTGAAGGCTGGTAATGTTGTGGATCTGTACTGTTGAGAGAAGGCAGAAGCAAACAGAAATGAATCGGCTAGATGTCGTAAAGGATGAGAAACATAGCAGCACAATATAAAAACATACCAGACTTACAAAGTAAGAATGATAAATGCACTACGGGAACAAAGGGATCTGAGGACAAAGGCGTCGTGTAGATTATAAAGGAGACAATGTGTGTCCTGGTCGTTCGCTCTCCTTAATGACTTCTGCTTCTCTGACAACTACACAATTCCAATTGATTCGATTGATTGATTTGTTTCCCCATAGAACAATGCTGGCAGGTGCTCTGTGTGCCTTCGCATACCTCTTTCTCCAGAGCTTTGTTGTGGAAGAACAATGAGATCCTCTGGATGTCCTCAGACTTCAGCCACTGTCTGCAGAGACAATGGAAACAGGCAGATTTAGGCAGCAGAGAGGGACGGGCCTCCGTAATGTGGAAGCTGGAATCTATTCTTCATGCCCTGTAATGATCGAACCTCCAAGGTTGCAATTGTACAGGTCTTCATTTATTCCAGTTTTAAAATATCCTGATGACAGATGTTTTCGGACCATTTTCTCAGGAATCGATTAATGATGTTCTGCTTTTTTTTCTCGTGCAGCCAATGAGTTACAGCTGCGCTCCTTGTGCGTCCCCGTGTTGTACGGGGCGATAGCGCTGCACACAGATGTAATAATAAGAGCCATTGACACAGTACAGATGCCCCGGGAGAGAGAAAACACGAACACACAGTTTTTGTGGACTGAACCAATGTGCTGCCTCTAAATGAACAGGTTCCAGTTTTGTTTTCAGTTAACAACAATTTTTCACACCATTAAGTTCACATAATTCTCACGTGTAATACAATTTTTCATTACTTTTCCATGTCATTGACAATATCACACAATTGAGTCTTAACTCAATTTTAATTTCTCGTGTTAGTATTATTTCACAAACACACATTTTCATTTAATTGTATTTACATTTACTTTTATTTTGCACTGGCGTCATACACATGTAAAACTCTTTATGTGTTTATCATTGTATTCTAGTGTTTTTCCCCCATTGTTCTGTCGTGATATGCTTCCCAGGGGTCTACCAGTCTGTTCAGTGTATATATATATATCTATATACTTACTTCTGCGAGTTGATGCCGTCGATGGTGCGAATCATTCGCTCTGTGAGCTCCTCCTCAAACCTCCTCCTCTGCGATTTGGACCTGTGATCGAAGGACACGCGGACACGAGTCAACCCTTTCAACCGCACGTGAGGGAAGGTCGCAAGGCCAGAGGGAGTCCCAGCTCACCTTTCTCGTCTCTGGAAGTGGTACTGCCCCATCGGCACGTCCTGAAACACACAAACAGGGCCGTTCAAATGACTGGCGTCCGCTGCTGCGTGTCCGCTGCTGCGTGTCCGCTGCTGCGTGCGTCGGCATCCCACTCACAGTCGTGTTGATCTTGCCGTTGTCCGTGGTCATGCTCTCTCGGTGGTGGAGGTTGGCGAAGGGTTTGGCCGCGCCCCAGGACTCCAGGTAGCGGGTCATTCTGACGGACGCCCTCATCTTGCCGCCGTCCAGGGAGGGACGAGAGCGCGCGCCCAGCAGGGGGCTGTGCCGCTCGGTCTGGGAGGAGGAGGAGGACAGTGAGACCGTGGTCCCTGGGTTCACACGTCAGCAAACTGAGCCTGCAGAGTCTTTAAGAACTAAACCCCCCCGAGGCAGCGTTTTTATTACATATGAAGTCCAATCTTCATGTGTGAGAAGAACATCAAACAGTGGCTCACTTTAAAGGGAGTTATATGAGGAAATCAACGCGAAGGGATGCTTACGTTTGTCATGAATGGGGGTCAGATATCAGATTTACACACCGGAAATGTTTTTTTGAGGCTGTAAGCGTGCTTATTTCTCCTGGTGAATATCTGGGATCTTTGGGGATTGATCCAGTTTTGGAGCCGCGTTAAAGAGACATACAGGTGAAAACAGGTGAATATGACAGACAACATGAGAAAAACAAGGTTCTTCTTTAACATAAAAGCATGTAAACCTGTTCTAGTGGTGACAAAACAACAACACAACTGAACCCGAGCGTGCTTTGTCTTGATTGTGTCGTGTGAATCGGCGGCATGCAAACCGCCCTCATTGGGATGAATGTTGGTGAACTGAGGGGGAGCAACGTCAGATTCTTTTCCAAATTAACTGCAAATCTCCCAAAAAGTATTGTTTTCCCAAAAAGTCCCCGCAGCATTAAAAACACACAATTGCCGATGTTGTTCTTCTTCAATCACTGTGCTTTTTGGACCAAAGGTCATGATACATCCAGAGAGACGGGAAAACAAAGTAAGTTGACATTTAGAGCTCATTGATCTGGTAAAACAAAACTCACTACAAACACCGCATGCACAAACCTTTTATTTCATTAAAAAAAATGTAGTATTGCAACAGCAGTCGATGATAAAGTAGAAAGAACTCCAGCAAGTACTTTGCGAATAGTGGTGTACTTGACATCTGTGACCCGGCTGTCGGGATTTCTGAGCAACACAAAACAATTTGCAGCTCGCCTTTTCATTTCGGGCCTGTCGGCTGAGTGCTTCTCTCTGACAAACACCGGACCACTTTACCGCCGAGTGAAACGCCGCGCGGCAAAAAGCCACGGAGCAGAGAAAGCGCCAAAACGGAGGAACGCAGGAGGGATTAGTCAGGCAATGTTCCCTGCCCCATTAATCCAGACCCAGGTAGTGTGGCTGACCCGGAACATGGCCCCTGAGCCTCTTACCAGAAGAGAAAAAAACACCACGACGGTAGTGCCCGTTTACCGCGGGGGTTCTGAACCGCTGCGACACCGACAATCAATGACGATGAGCGCCGTGGGAGACGGCGCCTGCGATCCACACACCACCTTCGTCCTTAATCCATTCAGAGCCACTTAAATGCGCCCAGAGCCCTTTTTCCTTTATACTTGATATTTCAAAGCTTTCTCGGTTAGAGAAAAATACAAAACAAAGACAGTGTTGCAATGTGTTGTTAAATGGGACCCAACAAAGAAAAAGGTTTTTAAAAAATACATAAGCTTGTTGAATCACGTCTTCTTCAAAACCAAACCACCAGCAGCTGGAGTCACGGCAACACAGCGGTGAACATCACGTTGCTCACTGAGACGTGGGTCAAAAGATGTCTGTTGGACGCAAATAGAAGGACTTGCTGATGGATGACAATCGCAGCGCCTTCTATGTTCCAGATTAATGAACATCTGACATTTACAATATTCTGTTCCTTTAGCTGGGAATCTGCTCCCTGTATCTGTATAGTGATGTGATGCCTTCAACGGAAAGCTACCGATCATTGTTCAAGCTCTCCGGAGAGGAATCCAGGGATGGCAAAGACGAAAAAAGGACCAGATTTGTAGGAATCGATGCAGAAAAAGAAGCAGCAGCGGTTTCAGTCAGTGGTGGCGGGGTTTTTTTTCTTCAAAAGATTGCTCTAGAAAGCATAAAGGCCTTAATTCTTCTAAAGGGGAAATGCCACTCGGAACCCTGAGGTCTTTGGAAGCCAGCAGATAGTGAATCCAGGATGCCGAAGGCGACAGCATGAAGGCCTTGTCAGCGGGTGGGTGCATCTCAGCCACGTTATGAAGGGATTAGAGAGGCAGAGGACTGTCAAAGGGCTGTTTTCCGTTCGCCAAGCCAAAAGGCATTGAGCACAGACGGGATGCCAGTCACATGTTCTATGCAGAGATGTTCCGAGCAGAAAGTTAACAGAAGAGGCAGATCTATCAAATGTCCTCGGCCAAACCTGTTGGTCCCGGGGCAAAGCAAGCTCCTAAAAAACATAATCTTCCCTCAGCGTCGGACTGAACCTGCAGAGACGTTGTTCATTGCATAACGTACCTTCATCGTTGCGCTCTCATGGTTTCCCTACACTCGAGGTGGAGGACTAGATGGCGTGGGAATGTTTGCAGAGCAGTGAAAAAAGACCCCGCCCCTATTTTTGCATTATTTCTACTATAAATCAAACCCCGCGTCATGTCTCAAAACATACATACTATAAGGAGTAAATAACGGTACTTGTTGATGTTGACATTCTTAACGGAGGGTTTCTGACTTGGCTGATGGGATCTGACCTTAGGGTTGATGACCAGGTAGGTGACCACTCCATTGTCCTTCAGGTAGGAGTCTCTGCTGGGTCCGTCTCCGGGCTCCACCTTGTATGAGCCCTTCAAATGCTCCAACGTCACCGAGGAGATGTGGACCCTTCTGAGAGTTGAGAGAAAAGCAGATGAGAGGACGGATAATGAGAGAGGAGCTTCTGCCATTAGCAGCTCTCACGAACATAGCATCTACTTTCCAGAGCCTACAATTCTGCCTTTACAGCGTTGTTTGTTTGCGAACGGAGCGGGATGCAGATGTGTTTTCATATTTTCCAGACACCTTTCAGCAGACATGAGAGGAGCCATTAGCAGCCCGGTGAGACAACGTGGAGGCACCAGAGAGAGCTTATTTTCTGTGTAGCATACACGAAACCACCAGCCAATTTTCAGATGCTTGTTACAGGACTGCGAACCTGATGTTCACATAACAAATGTACAGCCAATTGGTCAAATTACCTGTAATTTACTTAAATGTTTATAATGGAGTTTAACTATAGCGTACAAATCACATGTTCCCTGCCAGTCAGTAAATGAGCATTAATGTTAGTAGTTTCAGCTGACTTTTGATTGTGTTTTTGGTGCTGCAGAATATGAATATGTGGGTTTCTCACAAGAAATATCATTGTCATTGGATGAATAAACTAAGAACATCCATGCAATATGATTAAATTGAGTTGGGCCGACACATTCATCTCAAATGAAAAAAAAGTCAAAACATGTGAGGTCAAAAAATGGCATGGAAGAAAACTGAAAAAACATTAGGTCGAAATCTTTTTTGATAAAAACTATTGTTTTCTAATAAAAAGTCTAAAGATAAAAACAACATTTTTTGACAAAAAAAGTAAATTTTAAAATGTATTTTTTTTAAAGGTCAAAAAATGTTTGGGAAAAAAGAGTAAAAATATATATTATGCCAAAAAATGTCATGAAAGAAAAACAAAAGACATTTTTATATTGAAAAAAATAGGAAAAATAGATTTTTAAAAATAACTGAAAAAAGTGGAGGGTGAAATATTCGGTAACGATAAAAATTTTGGAAAGTCGAAAAATATTGAGTCGAAAAATATTTTGAAAAATAATATTTTGAAAAATAATAAAAAAAATATTAGGTCAAAAATATTATAAGAAAAAAGAAAAATATTTTTAACACACATGAAAAAATACGTTTTTAAAGGAAAATAGTATCTTACCCGGGCACACCTCCTGCCTCCATATGATTGGCTAGTGTTACGTCATGTGACCACACATCATATTGCCACTTGCGGAGTCCAATCACACCGCACAGGACGTTTCCAGAATGAACACCAACCCGCATGTTGATTTCGACTCCAGTGGCATCTCGGACCTTCCTGTGGAGAGTCCAGAGCAGAATTCTTCCTTAAAGGAGCGGTTCGCTATATTTTGCTATGAAATGTGCTCATTCGCTTTCTTCACAAGAGTAAATCGAGGAGATTCATATTATTGGCAAAGTTGAGTACAAAGCAGAAGTTGGGCTGTTGTTAGCTTAGCTTAGCATAAAAGACTGGAAGCAAGAGTTTTTTTTTCTTTGTTTTAATATGATTACAGACATTTCAATCCAAACCTACATAGTGTTGAATGTAAAGGGAAAAAGACATTTGGTACAGGCCTGGGTGTGAGACAATTAGCTGGTTTCCTGAGTAACCAAGCACCTAAAACCTTTCAGTTTGCCATTTTATTAACAATGCAGAATCGAATTATAGTCCGGATCGAAAATCCTCCCCGGCAGCATTGAAACACAGACTCTGCTTCATCAAATGGCATCTTTAATCGGATTGTGATTAAAGGTCAGTGCCCGCCGGCAAAAAAAAACGTGTGGTTCTGTAGAAATAATGTGTGTTAGTTCATGCATGAGGGAGGAAAGGGGGTGGGCGGGGGGCGGGCGGGGGGCTCAAAGAGAATGCTTGTGTTTGCTCAGTTGTGAAGCTTATCATGTTGAGCTCACATTGTGTTTACTGTGGAGTTCAAACCGAGCTGAATGATCAAGTCTGGCATTCTTTCTGCTCCATCTGTTTGACAGGCGTGTTTGTGTTTTTGTTTATATGCCCGCGTGTGCGTGTGAGAGAGAAACCGAGAGAGAAACAGACAAGAAAGAGGGAGATATCTGGTATTTTACTTGATAGCCTCACACATATCCAGGCCCATCTTCACGCAGTTCCTGGCGTGGTGAGGCAGCGACTCCGGCAGACCCGACACGCAGTAGTAACAATCTCCCAGGATCTTAATTCGCATACACTCATTTTCCTTAAAAAAGGAGAGAGAGGGTAAATAGTGAGGAGGTGAACATCCATCGTCCAACTCCATAATCTTTCTGAAATCACCAGTTCAATATTTTATTCGAGGGATGACGTTTTTTTGGTGCACTTTCTCACCTCCACACAACCCTCGCACACACACACACACGCAGTCACATCCATCATGCACATAACCACACACCCACGCACAGAACGCATCCACTCGGGTTCCACATGTGGGATGCGTGCAGCGGCTCCTCTTTTTTGGAGCGGGTTTACGTAACCGCGGCTTCGCCGGGCGTCGAGGACGCCGCTGCCGGACACAAAGGCGAGAGAGAGCCTGACTCAAGCGTTTGGACCTGAATAACAGAGTACCCGCGAGACCACACGAGATGCACTCCGACCAGCCCACGCTGCTGCAACCCGCGGCTGTTAACATGCGCGCGGCGCCGCGGGAAAAAAAAAGGTACGCGGCGCGGAGGCCGACGCCAGCCGCCGGAGACGGAGAAAAAGAAAAATCCATTTCAAGGCTGGTTGACAGCGCGAGACGGATCCTCCCCTCTCCTCTCGCCGCTTTTTGTAATTAACCGTTTTGGCTGCTCACTGTTCAAACAGGGTCAACAGTTGCGATGGATGCGAGGTAACACTAGCTGAAAACACTAATTGGGAACCAAAGCGCACCGTAAAGACCCTTAATCGTAATTGGAGCTGTAATCTTGTGTTGGTTCGGGGTGCAGGAAGTGTGTCCGAGCTGTTTTTAAGAGGTCGGGGCTGTTCGTTTGTCACAGCATCCTTCGCTTTACCAATGACAGTGCACAGAAAGGCCCGGCTTGTCTCGAGTCACCTTTGCAATCTGGTCAAACTTGCCGAAGAGCTCGTTCAGCATGTGCACGAGCTCCCCCGGGGAGCAGTCGGTGGCCAGCTGGGTGAAACCCACGATGTCAGCATACAGAATGCTGCACAAAACGAGAAGAAACAACACGTTGCACGATTCACATCGCATGGACTCATTACACGACCATCAAATACCACAGTGGATTTCATTACTAGTTTTTCACTAGTAATTTCAAACGAACACATAAAACCAATCAGCACTTCAAACATTCTGTTTCCAACATTTAAATGACTGTTTTGAAGGGCGTGCTGGCCAGGAAAGCATCATGAGTGTAAAGCACCACTTTAAACTAAAAGTTCTAAATAATATACACAAATGACACTGTACAAACATGTTTTTTCCCCCAAAAATCCGAGGTAAGATGCTGCGACAGCTATTCCTTTAATGCCGTTTTTAACATAACTCCGGTTTCAAAAGGAAGTGACGGCCTTTCAAAGAGCTTTCAGGAGGCAGAAGCTCTCCACTAACGGTCTGCTGTGGATTCATGCGCCCACATGTCCGCTCTTCCTTCTCCAGAGTTTCTCCTCTTACCTGTGAGATAGTGCATGTGGGAATCTTCTATTAATGGAGGGATAAAAGACACACACACACACACACACACACAGTACATCTGAGGGCTGCTGAAGGGGGACAGAGTGATATTGGTTCCAACATGACAGAAAACAGCTCAAGAGGACGTTGTATGAAGATGCTCTTGTGGTTAGCCTGGATCCATTTCTAAGGACCACCACAATAGAACTCTGGATGTCGCCAAGAACAGAGTGACCTCCGAGTGCAGCGGAGGCGGATCAACTCCGGATTGGATTTGGCCAAAGCAATCAAAAGCAATAAGTAAATGGGATGCGGTCAAGATGCCGGGAAATAGAATAGAATGGGACGAGGGGAGAACAAAGCACAGGAGCAATCCAGATGTGAGGAGAACCTGAGGAGGGGGGACGGGATGATGCAATCCAGCTCCGAGTCGCGGACAGGAAAATAATAACCTTTAATACGCGCAGGCCTTTGATGAGGGAGAAGCCACACTCGCCTGACATTGGTGTGCCGCTGCACGTAGAGGTTGTGGAAGTTGTTGGTGCTCTCGGTTCGACCAAAGTTGGGTCCCTGCAGCCGCTGGATGATCTCGGCTTTCATCACTCTGGCAATGTGAGCCGGCAGCAAGGACAGCAGCAGGCGCTCCTGAGCACAGAGGTACGAGACACAGTCAAGCTACTGTATAAAGAAGTAACAAGTTGGGGTATTTTAACCGTTTTTGTGATAATAATGGGGATAAAATAAACTTAAAACTGGATGCTGGGTTTTCTGTGTTCATGTGGCTGGAAATATTCATCTGCATTGTTGTTGATTGTCTAAAACAAAGCAACATGTGATAATTCAGAGTGGTCATTTGGAGTGTTTTCTATAGTGGGAGAAAATAAAAGCCTCCTCGGTACCAACTCATACTCCACAATAAAACATCAAACTTGAAATTATTGTTTAATATCCTTGAACATGAATAGTAGGGGATTTAAAACGCAGAATATGACTAAATACAATGAAATGTTGACTTCTCTGCATCTCTCTCTGGCCGTTGGTAATATATTCTTCACTGTGGAGGCATCAGCCCCGCTGGACGGAGGGTTGTTTAAGTGAGAATTTGAGTGTGTGTGTGTGTATATAATAGTAAGATGGGGAATTGCTTTCCCGGGGGGGGGGGTGACTCATATATGCGGCTCACAGCAGAGAGGGTCATTACATTGTTCACACACCACAGGCTCATTTCCTAAAACACAGCAGCAAATTAAATAGAGAGAGAGGGAGAGAGGGGTTGGGTTGTGGGGGACTGGGGGGATTTAGGGGGGGGTTTGCGCTAAAAATAGAAATCCACTCCACCCGCAATTATTTACTTATGCAGCACTGAAGCAATATGAACCCTCTACTGTGAGCAGGCAGACGGGTGCAATAGCTGGAAGAGATGCTTATTAAGTATGTGTTTGATTAGATGACTAAGTGGGCTGTATTAAGCCACTGAAGGAGATTCTTAATTGTTTAGTTTGGCGGCACACACACACACACACACACACACACACGCAAATACAAGTGAAGATTGTATCTAAGCAAAAAAATGTGTAAATGACTCGTGGTAATAATGAGCAAACACAACGCCTGTACTGCGTCCTAAACTTTATTGACGACCAATGATGAGTGGGCCGCCACATACTAGTGTTAAACTCCATGTGTCATCTTCCCTGGTCCGAGAGGAGAGCTGATGTCAGGGCAAAGATGCCGATGTCAGGCAAATGTGACGGCATAATGCCTCTTTAAACATGACCAACCCACCGACTCCTCATCCCCGACGAAACGCAGAAGCATTTTGTCAATAAAATAAATCAATTTGGGCTCTCGTGCTGTTTGTCTCTGAGAAAGAGAGAAATTACAGCCAAAGGAGCTCTGTGAGGATCCACAGCTTGTTTTAGCATGCTAACATTTGCCTTTTTTTTAACCTTTATTTAACCAGGATGAATCCCACTAAGACTACAGATCACTTCCTAAAGAGAGCAGCGGCCATTTCTCCAATTTTGACAGCTGTCCACTCAGAAGGTTGATATTAATTTCTCTGTTTAACCTCAATGAGCAAACACGACCACCGGCGAGACCACTGTCTATTTCTATAAATACATAGAATATATATATATAATCCTTTAAGCAGCAAAAGACAAAATTCAGAGCAGTAAATGTCACTCTCTCTTTCTCTCTCTCGCTCTCAGAAGCGCATGTGACATGCACGCCTAGAAGAGTTGAATCACATGTTCGCTCCAAATCCATCTGTGTGTGTGTGTGTGTGTGTGTGTGTGTGTGTGTGTGTGTGTGTGTGTACCTGTTGGTGCTTCTCAAACTCCAGCTTGATGGGGGACTTGATGCAGTTGCAGGTGTCCTGGTAGGTCTGTTTGAGGGCCAGGTCCATCAGGTGTTTGTGGTACGCGCCCGCCAGGTTACCGCAGGTGAAGATGATCACATTGGCTAAGATCTGCCACACACACACACACACACACACACACACACACACATACAGAGTAAGGCATTAAAATAATGGCAGGAGGTGACGCATGTTCCAGACACGCCTGCTTCATGTTTCATTTCCCCTGTTTCTAACAAGGCTTACATTATTACCTCATAACGCCCGGCCAGATCACACACTTCTCCACCACTTTGTCAACCTCGAGCTCTTTAAAATGTGGCCCTGCGTATCAATAGGTGGTCCTGGGCCCTCTGAGCATGTTTTACTGTGTGTGTGTGAAGGAGAAAGAGAAGAGAAAGACGATTGTGATGTAAGTTATCAGTGTGAGGTTGATTGGGAGGAGCGTGTGCGTCACCCTCAAACACGCATCTGGAGCAAAAACAGTATTTTATATCTGTTTTGAGTGTTATCTGACATCTTTCTTTGTATCGTTATCTTAATATAAATGAACCTATATTTTGTAATTGCCTCCCCCTGTCCGTCACGCGGCTTCGTGGTGAGTTTTTTTTCATGCATTTGTTGCATTTGTTTGGAACGAATGTTTTGTGAGCTTGTTCTCTCAGTATATTAAAGGTCAGCTAATGTAACTCTGGAGGTTTTGCTGAGTGTGATGGACCATCGGGATGCAGGAAAGGTCCACTCTGTTACGACCTAGTTTAACTGTAAACCTCATTATTTTTACCGACGTTGTCTCCAGAAACCGTGCAGCTGTGGAATCGCCGTAAAAGTTCTTAGGACTTTTGAAAAAAACACAGGAAACTCAAAGCCAAGACGTCTTGGTGACTAACCCTGACCCTGACCGCCGAAGAGGGACGTTGTGTCAATTCCAACAGTCGGCTCGGACGGGGAGCGATTATCGGCGTTACCTGCCAGATCAGTGGTTCCAGCTCCGTGGCGGTGGAGGCCAGACAGATGCTGAGGGTGACGGTGTGCGAGCAGCAGGTGACGGCGCTGGCGATGATGGCGCCTCTCATGGAGAAGGGCAGCATGGTGTAGACGACGAACACGATGAACAGGAAGAAGGACACCTGGAAACGGGGGGGGGGGGGACCAGATGTCGTTTACGCTTTGCGATGTTGTGAAGTATTTTTGGGCAACATTTTGCGCCATTTATTTTCAACTTTGTAGTTCTTCTTCTGGCAATGAATCTAAACAGAGGGCGTTCAGTAATGCAGCCAACATGCTAGGACCGAGCTGCAGGCACAGTGGACGGTGAAGGCCTTTCCTTATATTACAAACATCGGACATCAACCGATTTGGGGCTTTTTGGCAACACCCATATGTAGGGCACGGGAATGGCTGAGGTCGGGTTCTGGTGTGCGCTCCCTCTTTGTCTTTGTGTGCAGAAACACAGCAGAGTGAACCGGGCTGCCCACTCTTCTTCACGAAAAGATCCAACGCCAAAGCCCATCTCATGATAAATTATTAAAAGACGTGTGGGCCGCTCACTCAGCCAATCTAAAAACAAACAAAAGCCGACCTTAAAGGAGATACTGCACCCACTAAATAGCCGTTTGGATCTCAACTCCTCACCCCGTGTTACTTTGAATACTCCAAGAAAACATGTTTTTCTCAAATGCCTCCACTGGGAACGAAGAATTCAAAACGACGGTAAAAGTCTTGATCAATTGAACTAAACGGCGTTATGGCAAAATATATGTTTGCAAACTTTCTACCAACATGTGCAGGTTTTTCTTCAAGGATTCAGGGTAACATGGGCCGAGTCATTGATTATTATTCATCATTATGAGGATAAAGTCGAAAAATGTGTGTGTGTGTGTGTGTGTTTTCTTCCTCGCGCTGCCCATCGACACCTCGCTCCCCGGCCCCGCCCACTTCCCCTACCGCCGGTCCACCCCTTCCTGTTATGATGGTGGCTTTTCGGCGGCGACCGGCGCAAACGGGTCACAGTCTCAACTCCGACCTTCCTGCCTGTCTGTTTATCTCTTTGAGGTTCAGAGAGCTCGTCCCGAAACAGGAACCTACAGAGAGTGACGCTCAGCGTGGAGCGGATTCGCCAAAACAAAACAACCTTGTGATGGTGCCACTTTGGGCTTTTGCGCTCTACGTGGCTGTTGCTGCATTTTCCCACATTTTCCGAGGATTAAGAAGCAAATGAAACAATCAGTGGTGTAGTATCAGGACTGTTATACTCTCGACACACTTATGACATCATCATAAACGTCACTGTGACAATGACAGATTACTTGTTGAGGCGGAGATTATTACTCCTGCCTAACAAAACCGGACTAGAACATTGGATGTAAGTGACCGTTGACCGAGTTCCTCGTGTAGGAGGACCTGAACACAGAGAGCAATGGGGGGGGGGGTTGTTATGAGTGGGCTTCATTGCTTTCTGTCGCCAGGGAAACCAACAGGGCAGGATGCGGCCGATTCACCTCCTCGCCCCCCTGAACTCACGGCCCGCTGAAAATCAACATGGCGGGCAGCGGGAGGGCCGCGGCGTCCGGTCACCTCGGGTCGCTGTGGGAAATCCGGACTGGGGGGGGGCGGTCACCCGCAGCCGAGCTCACTCGCACTCCGACCTGAATGCTGACACCCTCCTGCTGACGGTCCCGCTCCCCCACGCCTTCAACACCCGCATCGAACAAAAAAAAAAAGGCTTTGCTCTTTGCCCGCGTTGGTATTCGTTTTCCGGCTCGGCGGCATTTTGATGGCCGGGAGCGCCCACGTGTCCTGCAGGTAAGTGCCGGCGTCGCCACACTCCCGGGTCAGCGCGACTTGATTGCGGGGCACCAGCTGTTCCAGCCACGTGCAAGCGCTCTGCAGGACCCAGCTGTTGCATTCAGAAATGGAATAAAGCCCAGAATACCCGGGTTGGATCTCTGTGTGCTGAGAGAAGGTGAGCAGGGTACCATTTCCGAGGTGGAGAGGGTGGAGGTGATTGACGGAGCAGAGCACCAGCTTCTCTTTATCTCGACCCTTTCCCCTCTCTCTCTCTCTCTCTCTCGCTCAGGCCTTTGCTGGCAGCAGCTCCGAGAGACGCGCTGTTCTCTATGTAATCACGATCCGTCCGACCCGCCAATACAGCGGTTCTGTGTTTCTTTCTTTCTCTCCCCTGTCTTTTATTGTGGCGATAGAATTAGTAGATACATGTTTAAGCAGACAGACGGATTGATGGATAGATAAATAGATGGTGGATAGAGACAGAACGATTGACAGATGTGCGTCTACGTCTAAGTGTCAGAGTTATGCTAGCAGAATAGAATATTAATAATGCAGAATGATTACGCTCTCGCAGAAGGCTGAGGATAAAAATAACTCCACCCAGGAGGACGGAGGGGGTAAGGTGAGCAGTGCGGGGTGGGTGGAGGCGGGGGAGGTGGATAAGGGGGGGGGGGCGGGGGGGGCCTCAACAGTGCGGGAGGAAGCAGGTGTGGAGAGAAATGGGCTGTGATGGATAAGGGGGGACAGGGCGCTAGATTGAGAAAATAGGATCCCTGAGACGGAGCGAGAAGGAGTCTGGCACTGAAAACGAATGCGTCCGTCTGCTGATTGTCGGCCCCCCATCCTCCCCCCACCCCCCTCCACCTCTCAGGCTTCATTAACACCTGTCACATGGGGAATTAATACTGTGCCATCGCACGCGCACACATTCGTTCAATGCATCTGTTACAAAAGGACCACCTGATCTGACGGACAGATGCGTGGAAAAGAAAAGCTTGTTTTCCTCGAACCGGCCGTAACTTCTTCGTTTGACTGTTCACTTCATCGCCTTAATTAAAAACGCCAGGCCCGTGAATCCCTCTAAATGATGTCTCCGGGGTAGTAAAAGGGATTGACCGGAGAGTTTAGATTTAGACTTATACGTTTAGACCGTCGCCAACATACAAGCGCTGCCGTTTCATGCGCCGCTTTCTTGGTTTGTGTAGGTTACAATTAAAAACCTCTGCTTAGACGAGCTGCCACTGCACTGAGGCTAACGGGCTCTAAATCGCACTCATCCGGAGAATATTCTAGAGCGCTTTCACCAGCCGGGTAATAAATGTGTCCGCCTGAAATGAGAAGCTACCTTTAGTCCGCCTCTGTGTTTCATGAAGAACCCTTTTGTTTCAGAAAGGGCTATGAATCACAGCGCTAAATCTGCCACCATTGTAAACGCCACAATGTGCCGGACGCTTGGCAGGCGAGAGACGGGCGGCGGAGCTCATGGCGAGCAGTCCGACCGAATGAATCGCACCTCCGAATATGTGCGACCGGAACTGCAGACAGCAGACCGAACCGCTGGACGGGCCGATGCGCGGATACGGGATCACGGAGATGTTTCTACCTGGTCCCAGGGGCTGAGTATCCCTCCAGAGAACATGAACAGGTAACCCATGGTGACCAGACAGGCCCAGATGAGGAGAGAGAAGAGCCGCAGCATCCGCTTGAAGACCGACTCAATGCAGACCAGGATGAAGATGGAGAGGAAGAGGAAGAGCGCAGCCGGAACCGTGATCAAGAACGTCAAGTGGTCTTCTGTATTCTGGAGAGAGAGAGAGAGAGACAGAGAGAGAGAGGAGTGTTTCTGAAAAGTACATTTGAGATCAACGTCATTGAACGGCCATTGATTTAGGTAGCAAAACCCGCTTAGGGTTACAAAACAGATCATGTTTGGCGCTAAAAGCAATGCAATGAAACAAGCGTAACGGCGTTGTAGATAAAAGGAAGACTTTCTTATGTAACGTTGCATAATAAAGTTACATCACAAACTCAATAACGTTCAACATAACCGGCCGTGGTTTGCAGAAATGTGAAATGCACAATTTCCCAGGTGACCGGTTTGTCTACGGAGAACCTTTGTAATGTCGGACAGAACCTCAGCGCGAGCTACCGTGTTTGTATCGTACTTAAAGATCAACATTCAATCTTAGGCCCGACGAACAAAAAGCTGCTTATTTCAGGAGATTTCTCCCCCGTTTTGTACCCTAGAGAGGACAGTGCTCATGAGGTGCAACATGAGACACACACACACACACACACACACACACAAATTGATGAACAGACGGCACAGAGTTCAGCAGACAGACTGTCTGAGCCCAGAGAATGTGCCACAGCATCACTTCTGCACTCACACTGTCAAAGTCAGCATTTAGAAGCTGTCAACACACACACACACACACACACACACACACACACTCTCTCTCTCACTCTTTGACTCCGACCAGCCCGCCTCCTCTTCCTCGACAGCCTCTTTGTCGCACTCACTTTATCATGTTTAGAATAAGAAAAACTGTCCATCCAGTTGTGTTGAAAGAGAGAAATCCGACTCAGGGTTTTTCTTACGTGGCAGTTTAGTTTCCTTCTTATATATTTATCTTCAGCCGTGATCTGCTTTACTTGATCTGCCTTGTGCAGACATTGAGACATTAATACATTTGCTTTAAGTGCAAATGATCAAATTGAACTGTGAACTTTCATGCATTGTTTGTGTATGGATGGTATTTTATTGGCTCTCTCGTCGAGTGTTTGAAAGAGAGGCTGGACCTGTAACGGATATTAAAAAAAAAAAAAAAAAAGAAGAAACCATTGTAATATTTTTCACAATTCACCAGCCTTGTTGTTGACAGGGAGGAAAACCCCAAACAGAAGCATGCTCATCTAGTCCCACTAAGAGAGAAGTCTATCGCTGACTTTTTCCTGCATTTGAAATGTAACGAGTGGATTAAAGTGATAAATGTCATGTGATACATTAGTGTAAACAGGAAGAAACTTTTTTCACTTCCCGTTTAATGTCTTTATCCCTCGTACTTGCATCCTTTTGACCCCTAACCTCTGCGTGCGTGCGTGTCCTAAACACAATTCTACCCGCTGTGGGGAAAAGCACCTCTCCGGATTTCGACTGAAAAATACTTCTAATAATAATCGCAGGCGAACACGTCCCACAGACACGCACACTGCGGTCAGGGTAAGAATAAAGAACTCAGAGTCCTTTTGTCCTCTTCACGATTGCCCCGACGGCTCCCTGACAGCTGCACATGTTCGATTAGAACGCCACTGCGAGATTAAATGCCACTGATTTCACAGTAAAAAAAAGAAAGAAAAGGGAACATCCGTGGGGGCAAATGTGTGTTTGATTCGCTCAACTCAGTGCAGCGGCTTTCAACGGAACAGAATGAAAAGATGTCTCCACCGCCTCGGCTTCGAATTTGGGGCTGATTTGACAGTTTATCGACTCGAGCTGCCCGCTGCAAAAAGCAGAAGCTGTTCCCGCCAGAACAAACGCAGGAAGAGAGCATTTGGCTGCGGATTGGTGTGTCGACGCGACGCAGCAGAGTCCGCGTGAGTCAGGGCCCGGCGAGGGGGGCCCGGCGAGGGGGTCCCACGGGAGGCGGCTGCTGCTGACGTCAGTCTGGAGCGCTGATTGAATCCCAACGAGGACGCGGGCAAGAACCCAAACACCTGAGAGGGACCCGTCCTTTGGCCCTCAAAACACATTTTGCACACACACACACACACGCACGCACACACGCACACACAAACAAACCCCATCGGCTCAGGAAGCCCGAGAGACGTTCTCTCACCACTTCGCACATTTTTGATTGCAGGACATGTAATCCTGATAAAACCCCCTTGGGGACCGTTTAAAGCCAAATCCCCCCACACGGCACAGAGGGAGGGAATAATGCCATGATATACTGCATTGTCATCCAGAACAATTATTTCATTTTTTCAGCCCGCTCGGGCTTATCCAGCTATTGTGCTGGGAGGAAAAAAAAAGGAGGGGGAAAATTGCAGCAGCAGCCAAAAAAAGAAAATCGAGGTAACCAAATTATTCGCCGCTGCGAAGGAAACAAACACACTAAATTCATGCATTCATTCATCCCGTGGACGATTTCTTTTAGTTCCATCTTTCGGCTCGGTTTAAATTCATGCATTCATTCATCCCGTGGACGATTTCTTTTAGTTCCATCTTTCGGCTCGGTTATTAAAACCGTCGATATTCAACAAACCTTCACTTCAGTGCTCCATTGCTCAGTGTAGAGGTCAAAAGTCTAAGCATTTGACCCTATTTATACAAATAATTAAAGCTAGTTTAAATCATAACATGTTGCTTTTCTGGAGTCCTGATCTTATTGATAGAGAACGTCATGAGATGGAAGTTCGAGACTCTGCAGCCCTTTGGAATAATGACTCGACTTCAACATATAATATGACTGCAAAGGGACTCCTTCCCTTTCGGAGATATTGAGAGGTTTTGTTGCGTAAATGTCGAGATCTAAAATCCATTCATCACAGCGGCCGGGGGGGGGAGGACTTCATCAGGCCACTGTGATGAAATGGTTACTTCACCGTGCACGCCAGAGGGCGCGGCGGTGGGAGGGGCCCCGCTGAGTGGATCGAAGGGGTTTCAAAACGCTCCCATGCAAGCGAAATGAAATAGTTAGTGAAATGCATGTATGCATGTGCTCTGCAGCATTGTGACACTTTAATAAAAACGATTTAGTCCTCCTTGCTCCGAGTCGTGTGCTGATGAACTGATGAACTGTAAATGAATTAAATTCACTGCCCCATTCCATATCGACATTTCATTATTTTTATGGTTTACGGTTTCATCAACGTTGTTGTATTTTTCAAAATCAAGACGTCGTTCAATGATGTCACAGCATCGTTTTCTCCTCCTTTTGTTCACCTTCCCGCCCCGAAATCAGACTGGCAATCAATCACCGCAAAGCTCTCACTGCTCTGCATGCACCAATCCATCACTGCCAGCGCTATTAATAAAGAACAAAATGTGTCGTAAATGACCATATAAGCTGAAAGGAACTTTGCAGTCGATAAGAGTCGCTTTTTTTGTACCGTTGATAGATTTTCTATGTTTCATCACCAGAAAATATTGATCCCTATTAAAGTGTCCCGCGGTGTCGTGATTGTAACGTACTGCCGCCGCCTCTGCGAAGACGCACACACACTGTCGGGCGTGCCAATATACACGAATCCATCGACACACACCGAACAATCAACTTCGAGACAACGAAGAAAGAACAATAATTAGTTACAAGAAGGAAATGAGAGCAACTTCCGCAAGAAACACACCCAAGATGCACAAGCATGAACATGCAAGTGCACAAACACACAATAAGGGTGGAGGAGCCTTATGAACGCCACATTCGCTCGTTCCAGTTTCTGCCGACCTGCTGATAAACTCTTACAACAACATCCTCCCCTGCCTCCGCCCGCCCGGCCACCAGCTCCACCACCACCGCCCTCCATGTGTTCCTCACATTCTTCTTCCACCAGCAGCAATCAAAAACACACACACACACACACACACACACACACACTAGCCTGACCGCCAACGGCCACTTCGTCGGCACACGCGTGTCTGTTACTTAACGGGAGCAAATTGGAAAGAGATTTTATTTGGATTGACGCTGTGAAAGATGAGGGAAACGATCCCGGGGCAGCGCGCCCCCACAAGGAGAGAATGGAGAGTTCAATCGACCATCTGGGGCAATAAGCTCTTATTGATGTGTCTTAAATAGAGGCGAAGGAATCGATACGGGCGGAGGTCCTCCCGGGAACGACCCTGTTGCATGGAGTTCAATTGAATGTTAACAGGACTTTAGTGACAGCCTCCGGCGAGTGCTTAACCGCTGCAGGGGGGGGGTCATTAGGGGCCTCCGACAGCTAACAGGAGCCAGATGTTTAACCCCCCCCCGCAAGTCCCTGTTATCTCCCACTGGATGGTCACTGAACCCATCCTGGTCGGTGGAAGCCAGGGCGACGCACCAGCCCCGGTCGGCCCCCCCTCGGCCCTCCGGCCGCTACGCCGCTAACACGTGACGCACAAACACGCAGAGCGAAAAAAAGTCCACAGATCACACTGAAAACACTCATTTTGACACCGCATTCAAAGCAATGAGTGGGATTCCTTTTGTGCGGCGATGTCACGAAAAACACGAAAGCGGCACTCGAGGAGACAACAGCTAGGCGTTCGCGGTTGAGTGTTTGTGTCCCAAAAACCACCTGGTTTCGTCTGACTAAAGCAGCGACACCCACACAGCGGCGAAAACCAAAGCCCTCGTCCCGCTCTTCATCCACTCGGCAAACACGCCACTGCGGGTTTCAAGTGGCGCTCCGCGGCCGCCCGTGTTGACACAAACGTTCACGCGCGCACATGAGCTTCGGCCTCCCTTTTTCATTCAGTCTCGCGCAACAACCCCCCGAAGCACTTCTTTTGTTCCAAGTCGATGTGAAAAGGGGCGAGTGTATCTGCTGCATGATAATCCCAGATACGGCCTCTGCTGTGGTGCTGTGAGCATTCAGTGGCCTTTTATCTGAAAACCTTTTTTAAATGCATCATAGTTGGTTGATCAGTCAGGGTAAAAACGAGCTCTGGTGACAGTGGTTGCTGTTATCGTCTTTCTGAGACAGCAAATGTCTGCACTGTGAATAAGAATCAACGGGCAACGTCCAGTTAGCTCAGCGTTAAGACGGCAAACAGAGGGAAACTCAGAACAAATACATCTGGAACATTTTGCATTCTGGTTTCTGCACTGATTGAACTAAAAGGCGTTTTGCATATTGTGTGCCGGCGCGTTGCAGTAATCGAGGCTGGCTTTCCCCTTGAGAACGAGCCTCAGCCAAAAGTCCCGGGATCCTCTGAGGCGTGGACGTATTATAGACAAGAGACCCGGCTCTGCAAATTGCAAAAGGCTCATCGCAGCATTTCAACCGCTCTGCACAAAAAAAGGCTCCTGTAGCGCTTTGTGCAGCACATCGACGCGGGCCGTTTACTTTTTGTCCACGCAAAGCAACATCCGGATTACCAGCAGGGCCGGCGTGTTTCTGGCAGAAGAAGTCACGTAAGATACGTTTTCTCTGCGTATGTTTTCATCGCCTCCCACGATGTCGTTCAGGCGTATTATATTTTCTGTTAACTGTAATTTGGGAGATTTGGAAGCAAAAGGTTCCCACCTTCAGCTCCCTCAGCTGAACCGGGCTCTCTCTTTGTTAGTGGCGTCCATCTTTTTATCCAATCTCTGGAGGACCAACGTGATCTCCAAAACCTGTTTGTGAAAATGTGTACGAAAATCTTGAACATACAAATTCGTGACAACGCATAGGAACTGGCGGTGGTTAACCACGGCCCTTGAGTGAACAACATGTTGGATTTTTTGAGGGGGTCAGGGTTGGTATTCGATTCTTACAAGTTAACATTGATTTCTCGTTAAAAATGCAATCATAACGTGTTTATTTTACATGGTTAGACTTCAGCTGCATTCAAGTGCGTTTACGGGGTGCAGGTCCCCGTTCACTTTTAATAGGGTGACGTCATCAGTCGCAGTCCGTATTTATTTCGTATGTATCACTACGAATTTGTATGTTCAAGATTTTCGTATACATTTTTACGAGCAGGTTTTGGAGATCAGGCTGGGAGGACAGTAAATACGTGATTCCCTCCAAGGTTTCTGTCATCGCATAATTCATTGTCAGTTGTCTTTCTTTAATTGGAGAAGTGATTTTTACAGCAACATAGGCTACTGAGTCCCCTGTAAATGAACTAACACATGTTGAAAAACTCAACAACCTCCAAGTGAGCCGAAGATCCTGAAAGATAGATTTTTGTCACCTTCTTCCTGTCGTCATTTTATGAACATAGAACCGACGTTGCTGAGATTTGAACTACATTATCCTCATGTTCGACATGTTCGTATGTTTCATTTCCCTCTCACCTCCCCATGTCCTCACTAAAGGACGCTCTGCAAGCGAGGAGACGGTCCTGAAGGAGTGGAGCAATTTCAGCCTCTTATTTATGGGCATATATAAATACTAATACGATCAATACATTTTGCACTCAGCAGCTGATGTTACGGATCGAGCAATGACGTAAACCCAGCATATTAGTGGAGGGAATTATGAGTTTGTAACCTGGACCTTAAACACCGCTCAGTAATTCCACATGTCTCAGAACACGTAAACATGGCAAGATTTGAAGATTTTTTATGAAATACAGCAAATCCACGAGTACACTCACCTCTACTTTCTGGATGGATACACTTACACATTTGCACACACACACACACACACACTCACACACACACACTCACCAGTCCCGACGCGAAGAACACCGCCAGCAGCGCCAGGCAGGTTCCCATGACGATCAGCAACAGGAACACAATCAGCGGATGCTGCTGGCTCATTCGGTAGTAGGACTCGTACAGCCAGTCCTGGGGCTTCCCGTCCTCCACGCACACCTCGCCGTGGAACCCCGGGCACCCGTCTCCGGGGCCCTCGGGCCCCTCGCCGCCCTCGCCGCCGCCATCGCTCTTCTCCAGCAGGTAGCGTCCGCGGGTCCACAGAGCCTCCTGCCACATGGGTAGCTGCCTCTGGAGCTCAGGGAGGGGTGGGGGGGGGGGGTTGGTGGTGGTGGTGGTTTGGATGGAAGGGGGGGGCCTGCTTTTCTCTCCGACCGAAACACGTGCGCACAAAAACAGCAACCGGTTGCGAGGGAGGCTTCCGCTCCCCCCACCCACCTTCTCTCCTCAGCCTCTCCTCTCCGTTTAAAAAAAAAAGAAAAAGAAAGAGAGAAAAAGTTTGGTCGGTTGGGGGATGGATGGACGGCGGAGGGGAGACCACTTTTCAGCTGCTCGCCTCCCTCTGCTGCTGCTCCTTCGGCCGGAGGTGACAAACTGAGTCAGGACAGCGTGAAAGCAGATCTGTCTCCTCCACCTCCTCCACCACCTCCTCCTCCTCCTCTTGCTCTCAGGGAAAGTAGTCGGACATCAAAGGCGAGAGATCTTGCTCGTCCTTCTCGTTTGCTCTCTGGGCTTCTGTGGTCAGTAGGACGAGGAGCAGCAGCCTCGGCTCAGCGCGCCGCCGACGACATCCGACCAGGCAACATGTTACTCAGCTGAGGTGCAGACGGGGAATGAGAGAGAGAGAGAGAGAGAGAATGTGTATAAATGGGAGGGAGGAAGAGAGAGCGAGAGGAGAGAGGGTGTGCACCAATATGTGTGGTGGGCAGAGCTGGTTGTGTGTGTGTCTGTGTGTGTGTGTGTGTGTGCAAATGTGACAATGGTGATGTGTGAGATTATGTGTAGGGAACTGGAATACGACTATCTGTGGTGAGCGGGTTTCGTTTGCGAGGTACAGAATAAAAAAGCGACTTTACATAAGAGAGTGTGTGTGTGTGTGTGTGTGTGTGTGTGTGTGTGTGTGTGTGTGTGTGTGTGTGTGTGTGTGTGTGTGTGTGTGTGTGTGTGTGTGTGTGTGTGTGAACGTGTGTGCGGAGAGAGAAAAGTGAGGTTGCAAGAGCCGCGGTGGAACCAAGAAGAGCGGCCGAGGGTGGAGGGAAAAGTGGCGTCCAAGCAGCCGCCGCCGCCGAGATGAGAGGACGGGCGATGGAAAACGCGCACAGGAACGGAGGGGGGGGGGGGGAGAAGGTCGCGGAGGAAGAGGAAGAAGAAACAGAAGTCAGGAAGGAAGATCCTCACGAGACAGAGAGAGTGTGGGAGGAAGAGAGAATGGAGCTCCAAACTACGCGGAAGGAGAGGGAGCTGGTAATGAGTGAATGTGTGTGTGTGTGTGTGTGTGTGTGTGTGTGTGTGTGTGTGTGTGTGTGTCGGCTGTGGGAGTAAAATCTCATCCCAGCTCTCACTTATCGCTCTCTCCTTTCCACTCCTGTGCTGCCACGTCACGTGATCATGGATTGTTGGTTTGGCGCAATTTCTCCGCTGGGCTGAATAGACGCCATCTTGGATTCCAAGTTGGTCCCATCCATGCAGGTGCAGCGATGGAAGTAGCGCTCCGTCGTTTGTGGGAATGAATTGGTGTGTTGTCCGACGATCGTGAACAAAGAAGTATGAAGCCGGCAAAAGCCCCCCCCCCCCGCAACTGAATCCAAACAGGTCATTTCCTGGCAAGAGATAAGAGACCACACGCATAAAACATGTATGAACATGACGCTCGGTGAGGTGTGCAAATGGCCACTGTGCCGTTCGGATGCATCATCTGAGGATCCGTATAAACTTTCGTGAAATCTGTCCGACATTTGTACAAAAAACAAAACAAAACAAACGGAAAGACAGACCGACATGGCCGATTTTCAAATCACATGTAAGAGACGGGTCCCACACGAGTGGACTCGTCGATGATTAGCGGCTTCTTATTCCCGGTGTTCGGGGCGCGTATCGAGCTTCAGTCCTGGGAAATGGAGGGCGAGCACAATGCACGGGGCAGTAATGTCCGTTCGATGCGTCTGCGAAAGAGCGAGAATAAAGAAGGAGACATTTTGAGAGATGGTGTCGAGCTGGAAAAATCCATCACTGCGGCCACACACAGTGACCTGGTGACAAAAATTCATAATCACCATCGAACCTAATGGCAGCCATAATGATGATGATGCCCACATCGCCGTGTCCCGCTGCGCAGGGAGCTGCTGAAAGAAACACGCTTTTTTTCCGACAAATGACAAATAATTTTGAATGCATTCTGATATTTTCTAACTACTTATAGCGATGAAGAAAACATGGAATCGGTCAGCGATTACACGGCAGCTGGAGGTGGATGACACTGTAGGTAACCTATAGGGGAGGATGAGTGTGAATATGACATGAAGGGAAGTGGCAATGATCATCACACCAAAGATATCCGTGTGTTCAGACATGTCGACACGCTGCAGCACAATAGCACAGCTGAGCATCAGTATTTATTTCCATTCAGGTGCGTCGGATTCACAGATATTAGATACACCTGTGTGTCTGCTGCTATTTATGAACCATCAGAATTCTACCGTGAAGGGAGTCGGACAGAGCGGTGCACAGGGGAAAGCCGGGGAACAGGTGAAGGAAAATGACTCACTAATTGCTGAAAATTGGGAGGAAGCTCCAGATAGAATTTATCAAATTAAATAGAAGAACGTATCAAATCTATCGGCAAACACAAAGCTTCTTTCCTGACAAGTTTCCAAATTTTGCTTTGGTGTAACGTCAGCATGCTGATATAGATATAGAGTATTCTAGATATGCAGAGAGTACCCTGCAGCTTTAACTCTCCGTGCTAGCTGGCTGGCTAACATGCTAACATTTTTTAATCATTTCTGCTAGTTTGGTTTGTTACATAATATTACATTACGGATTTATGGCAATCTCTGCTTGTTTCTTTTCCCGATTTGCACACAGGATCCTACTATTTTAAGGCATGCACCACATTGGAGTTCAAAAGTATTAGATTTGTTTTATATTAAATTAGCAGCAGCAGGCACCTAATTTGTTTTCCCTATAATGTGAGCACAACAAGCAACTGTGATGTGAAACAGTTCTGTAGTGTTGTGTTGTTAATTTGATCAAAGACAAGCTTCCCTTCTACACACGTGGCCTTCTCGTCCACGTGGGGAACCACCGCTTTCCTTCCAGTGTAACTGATTAAATACACATTTCCTGCTGTTTGGCCTTTCTGTAAATGGTCCGGAGCCAAAAGAGTTTGGCAGATATCGGCTATTCAGGACAGTCTTAACTTCTTAAGTCCAGCTTCTCCAGCGGTGAGAAGAGGGGGAAGCTCTCCGTGGCAACAACCTCCTGAATGTTATGCAGGGCGCTGCTGCTGCTGCAAAAAAGCTCTGGCAGAGCACAAGCCTAAATATTTATTTTAGTAACAGGAAAGACAGCAGAGGGATGATGACTGACGCCGGGAGTCACACATCGCAGCAACCCAGATTTCCCCGACAGGCTGAGTCGGTGTTGCTCATTCTGCCTCCTGCCCCCCCAAGGCCTTGACTGCCCCCCCCCCCGAACCGCCCCACCGCCCCACCGCCCCCCACCCGATGGAAATTAGTTTTATTCTGTGTTTCAATGTCACATCAAAGGTGTTCATCATGTCTACATTCAACCCCTGTGTGCGTGTGTGTGTGTGTGTGTGTGTGTGTGTGTGTGTGTGCGTGTGTGTGTGCGCACTCATACCACGATGAAACATTTCTTATGCTTCCTGCTCGGTTGACTTGAATAAGTGCGCTCGTTGTAGTCTAATTAACTCCGCCACGACACAACAAAGACAGGATTGATGAACTGAGCCGAGATCCTCGGCACGAAAACACACCACACCCTATTACATGTGTGTGTTTGTGTGTGTGTTCACTCGTTTTTGTGTGAGCGACACCTTTAACTTTGGGTCGTTTTCCTTTATTCAGCTATTCAGCTTGTCCTCCGCTCAGTGTGATACATGATGTGTTGTACGGGCCCCTTAAGCAATGTTACTCAAATTAAGGGAATCCCATCCTCAGCAAACCATAACAAACACACACACACACACACACACACACACACACACACACTAACTGAGAGAGCAACAGAAGTGAGCAACTCTATGGGAGACACACAGTCGCCGGTTCCCTTCATCGTGTATGAGTCACTGCGCTGTAAACGGGACGCTCTTCTTGACCCTCCATCACCTTAACAACAGGTGTGGTTGTGCGGACTATCTGCTATCCACTCACACACACACACACACACACACACACACACACAGAAACACACACGTACAGAGAGACACTAAAGGCGGTGACAGAATGAGAGCACATTGAGGGTGAGTGGCCTTAACACACCTATTCTGCATCAACACCCTCCCACCTACAGACAGGGGCCCGGCGTCCGGATGGAGGACGAGGCAGACGGGTGGAGGTCGGGAGATCAATGCTGCCTTCAGGTGCGGTGGGAAATACTGTAAAACGAGCACGCACCAATGATGGTGTATTTGGTAACGAGGAGGTTCGACACTGTTTTTGAGGATTTCCCACTTTGACAAGAATATTCCTGTTGGAGCTGCATTCCTAAACATTATTTGGACAATTGGGGCGCCTGAAGGAACTAGTTTAGACATTACAAATGCACACGAAATGCAATTATTGCAGATATTGTAAATATCAGATCAGATTTGTATGTAGAGTCGAGTGCATTATTTGTTGTTTGTGAGCTTGTTAAATGAACGATATATCATATTATGCTACCGCACAATATTAAAAACACAGTGGGATTCAGCCACAATAACGACCCTCTCCGTTTTGGAGAGACGTTAACAGGCAAAAAGACAACCCCCCTCCTGGCAACAGGTCTGTAGATGATGCTGTCAATGTGGCCCTCCACTTCGTCCTCCAGCATCTGGACTCCCCAGGAACCTACGCCAGGATCCTGTCTGTGGACTTCAGCTCTGCTTTCAACACCATCCTCCCGTCTGTGCTGCAGGACAAACTCTCCCAGCTGCAGGTGCCTCACTGACGGATCACTGACTTCCTGTCTGACAGGAAGCCGCACGTGAAGCTGGGGAAACACGTCTCAGCCTCCCGGACCTTCAGCACCGGTTCCCCCCCTCCCGAGGCTGCGTTCTCTCCCCTCCGCTCTTCTCCCTGTCCACCAACAGCTGCACCTCCAGCCACCAGTCCGTCAAGCTCCTGATGTTTGCAGGTGACACCACCCTCATTGGACTGACGAAGCCTTCAGGGTTCAAGACATTTTCTTCGTGTTAGAGAATCTGTTTTGCCTGTGTGTGTGTGTGTGTGTGTGTGTGTGTGTGTGTGTGTGTGTTTTAGCTCGTCTTGAGTAATCAAATGGATAATTAGGATGCACGTTGCTGGCATGCCTGCTGAGAGAAATCTGCAGCCTGTCACTTTCTTCCTCTTTTTTTTTTTAAAGACGGAGCAGCACAAGCTCAGGAAAAACACGGATAATTACAATTGGATTTTTGCATGGTTTCCTCCTGTGTAGCAGTAACCACAAACAAAAAATCACACAGTCATGGACACGCGTGCAGAAATCACACACCTTCGCTCTTTTGGGAAATCAATGAGGGAGATCGATCCTGCGGTACGGATCCACTGGAGTGCACAAAGGCCGAAACACAATCTGCTCCTCTACATCTCCAACTACGAGGCGCTCGGAGACATTGAGGACTTCTGCAGATCTGGGTTTTTTTTTTAAAAAGAAGCTTTTTATACGTTGAATAATTGACACAACTGGATTTAATTCCATCTCTTAGCAAACAATGATAATTAAAGCAGGAGTGACGATGTGCTTTAAATTGATCTGATTTTCCACTTTGATGCGAGAGATGCGGGTTTCATGCCCTGACTGCGAGTCTCTCTCAACCCAACGGTGATTAACACCCACCGAGAAGGCCTAGATAAGTAGCAATCAAGGTGGGGAACGAAGAGCGAGCGTAAATCCAGCCCACGCGGAAAAGTGATTCCTCGTTAAGGCAAACACTGCGGGATTCATTTAGAAGCTAAATGTTTTTCCCAATCAAAACTTAGTGATTTAAACCGGGGCAATTACATTCAAGCCTGTTTTGCATTTGATCCCTTGACGAAAGGCGTTATTTGAGATGTACACAAATTGTCTGGAAGTTGATAAAAACCTGCTGAACCAATCAGGCTTTTAATTGCTTTTGATTGCTACGGCTCAGCGGAGCCCAACACGGCTTGTTAAAATGCAGTTTGGCTTCATTTCCTGCATCAGAAGTGGCTGATCGTTAAGTTTGAAGACTCGCTGGAACTCCATTAAGTTAAGCTGGGGGGGCAGTAGGATAAGTAGTAAAGGCGAAAAGAGACCTCTAGTCTCTTTTTTACTGTGACCACCTTTAAGAAACAATATTAAAGTTGAGCCGACGGGGAGAAAGACTTTGCTTAAAGTTGCTTTAAATTATTATTTGGCCACTTGGGCCAGAAATCAAGCAGATGTGAAGCAGAAATGGTGCAGAAGTGGAGCAGATGTGATGCAAATGTGGTGCAGACGCGGGGCAGACATGGTGCCACACCAAATTATTGGTGTGGCACCACGTCTGGTGTGGTAAAACACATACGTCACATAGTCATTTGATCAATTTTCGATACTAAAAAATGCAAACTGTAACTGTTTATTTTAAACATTGAAATCCAGCTGGATAAATATGCTTCTTTTTGTGACCAGGAATATAAAATTCAATATTTTGACAGCATGTCAGAAAATGCTGAGAAACATTTGATCGACAGCCTTGTGCTCGAGATGTTCCCCCCAAATTCCACCGCAGCAAAAGCCCACAAGCGCCACCGTGTGTCGGTGGGAAGAAGCACATGTCGACCAATCCGGAGGTCTCAGCCTCGTGAACACAGTGAGAGTCCAGACCGGTGGAAGTGGTCAGTAACTGGTTTACCGATTCAAGTTGATCGAGCCGAAAAGGGAAAATACTGATTTGCAGGGTCACTCGTACACATAAATCAACCAGGACACAGACGAGTGAAAATACTAAACTGTGGTTTCCCTTTTCCATTGTGCATAAATACATATATACTAGTTGATTATACATCTCTTGAATCATTGATTTAACATTACAATTACCCGCAAAAAGATAACAGTAATAACTTGTTGTAATCACCACCTGTCCAAGTGTTTTATTAGAAATGGCCGCCCCTTTAAAACCAGCTTTCAATGAGAATCAATCAGGCTCCCAGCTGCTGGAGCATCTGTCCACCCCCCCCCCCCCACACACACACACACACACACCAACATGGAAATGACTCTCATAGACAATAATCAACAGTTGCATTGTTTGAAATGGCCATTTATGTACTGATCCCACCTAATACAGCTTTCCTGTCACTCCAAACTGGACTGATGCATCCGGGCTCCTAAATATACAGGACTTATTCATACAACGCCAGCTGCCGGTTCAGCTGGACGTGGCATAATCCAGAGCAGCGGATGGTAACAATTGTCTATTAGTTCAACTGTTGTCCAAGAGTACAACGTAAAAATGTGACGTATTGTGTTAAATGTGTGGCCTCCTCTGCGATAGAGAAGTTAGCAAACGTCCGGAGCCACTTCGGGCCCCTCGGGGCAGATCCAGGAACACGATGACAGTTTGGCTCTAAAGTCTTCGATTATTCCGACTGGCAACTGCGGCCACTTTAGCATCGGCAAGAACGGCGTTACTTCATTTTCATTTAAAAATCACCCCGTTTATCCCGACCACAGGAGGGGAATCAGACACACACTCATCGGTGTGAGGCACCTTATGGCACCACACACTGCAGCCAGGGAACCGTATCCATCCAAAGACAGTAGAGGGCGCTGCTGAACAGGCTGTAGAACGTGGACCACACTACGCGGACCCATTGACGCAAACGGGACGCTGAGAAAAGTGAAAAGAATCACATATATAGAAAAAGAAACCTCATCAGCGGCCCGTCTCATTATCTTCAAAACATGTCTCCATGTTTGAACTGAGTGGTTCTGCTCTGATTGGCTCGCGGTTCCTGGAAGGCCCACTTTCTGCTGCTCACACAAAAGAAATGAGACAACAACAATAAGCCCGTTACATTTATTCACATGCTTGGACACGTTCAACAGTTACGTCTCGTGATGTTAGTGGCGGCCGGTCGGGCACACAGATTTATGGAAATAGTCAATCGTGTGGGCGACAAAGCGAGTCCGAAGCTTCTTGGCGAATGGGTAAATGTTTGGGGGAGGGAAGGGGGGAGAAGACGCCCTTCAACTACAAATGTCCCTAAACAGTCTGAACGCCAAAGACTTTATCACCCGATTACATTAAACAACCGCGTTGGCTGCAGACAGAAGGAGCCGGGACGTCTGCGTGTTTGAACCAATAGGAATGTAAAACAAAGGGACTTTGTACTAACAGAATTCGGTTTGTATTCTTTAAGAAACTCCAAATAAGTGACATTTGACTTTAATTTATGGCTGTTAGCGGTTAGAAAATCCAGCTTGGTAATGAGCAGCATGTTGCACGGAGAAGGTGCTGCATGCACATCACGCTTTATGGGAACGCTCCTGATTAACACCACCCAATTGTTCCCCTCCACCCGGAGCCTTGGATGGGCGAGATTGTCACATCAGCATTCAATGTCACACACATATAAAACTCATCAAGAGATTATTTCTGACGTTCCGTCCTCAAGAGATGTTTGATAAATCCCACGAGTCGACATCTAGTCAGTAGTAATTATTAGTATCTCCCAAAGACATACGATACCTTCGTACAATCATGTATCCTCTACGTTACGGTTTCCCTTTTGGTCTAAAAAGACACTAATCACTGCTGAGATCTGAATATAAAACAATACAAATTAGTCTACACATGTGCACTCATGTCTAAAATAAGACAGATCCATTATTAACTTCATTATGAACAAGATCCCTCGTAAAAAAATATCCATATTTGTTAAAAGTCAGTGCATCTAAAAGTATTAGGAGATGTGACGTGTTAGAAAACAGTTTTTATACGTATAATTTTCACTGGCAGATACAAACTTAAATTCTAAAGCTAAATAAACTGATGCCATGTTGGCATTCAGGGGAACCGTTACAATCACAAGGCAACACTCCATCAGCAGCAACTTCAGGCCAAACTTTGCATAAAACGGGGAAACAATTGTCTCCTAAAAGGCACACGGGCCCCAAATGCAGTAAAACACGTTTTACTGTAAAGTGGGAAATTCTTTGAATGTTTCTACATTAAAGTGTCTGAAGTTCAACTGAGAAGGCAACATTATTATTTGTCTTTAAGATTTCAAAATAAGCAAACACATTCAAGCCCAATAGTTTGGGTGAAATATGGAAACGGAAGGAAAAACCAAATCCAATATCAGCGACTCATAAAATATAAAACTATTACAACGTGAATGAGCAAATTCTGAAATGTAATACGCAAGATTTCATTATTTATTTATTTTTTAGAAAAAATTGAAATTGCTGATTCACGACACTGGGAATGATTCCACAAATTCGAACACAAATCGGTACCAAAATACAAACTCCAGCATCCCTGTGATCTACATCCAAAGTCCAGACAGCAGCAGTAAACAGTGCAGTTTGTTCCCCTTCTAACGAAGCAGCACATCGCCGCTCCTCCGACATCTCACGCGTCACTTGGACTTGGCGTCGGCGTCCAGCACGCGCTTCACCCTCCCCAGCATGACGGCGGCGATCAGCGCGCACGCCGCCAGCGTGGCCGCGTAGAGGCCCGCGAACGCGCCGGCCTCGCCGCTGCCGTGCAGCCGCGAGTACAGCTCCCTGCGGGCCGCGTAGTCCAGGTGGGACGCGTGGATCTGACACAGCGTGCAGCAGGACAGGAAGACGTGGAACATCTGGTGGCTCTGCCCCACGAAGTTGCACCGCCCGGGGAAGCAGCGCTCCAGCAGGGGGAAGGTGAAGAAGACGGAGCAGCCGAGGAAGAAGGCGAACTGGCCGAAGTGGAAGGCGATGGCCGGGTCGTCGGCCGCGCCCCACGACGCCAGCCTTTTGGCCACGGGGCTGCTGTCCCAGGCGTACGCCATCGCCGACGGCACCACCTGGCACACCTTGCGCACCCACGGGGGCAGGCTGTGGTTGCAGTACTTGCCGTAGCAGCATCCCAGGCACGACAGGCAGCTGAGGGCGGCGGCGGCCGGCATGAAGACCCCGCGCACGTGTCCGTGCAGGCCCTCGTCCACCGCGTAGTAGAAGTGAACGACGGCGCTGCCGTACTGGTACTGCGCCACCCCGACGTAGTCCAGGAAGTAGAAGACGTAGTGGCACAGCTCCGACTTGCCGCCCAGCAGGTGGGCCGCCGCGCTGAACGCCGAGTAGGTCAGCGAGGACACGACGAGGATCAGCAGGGGCCACGAGTGGGGGTCGCCGGCGAAGTCCACGCTCTCGCCGAGCTGCCGCAGCTTCACCAGGATGACCAGGAAGGCCAGCAGGTGGGTCCACACGTTGACCGTCTCGTTGTGGCGCTGGAACAGAGACAGGAAGTAGTAGCGCCAGTTTTGGTGGAGCGGCCGGTAGCCGCCGCACACGTAGCGCTCCCTGAAGTAGTACGGCACGTCGGCGTCGCGCACGGTGCCGGGCATGGAGGGGGCGGCCTCGGTCAGCATGCGGGGGAGACCGCGGATCTGCTGCAGGCTGATGAACACCCGCCCGATGCTCTCCATCACGATGGTCGCCATGGCGCTCGGGAGCGGAGAGAGACGCCCACTGGGTGCCTGCAGAGATTGGAAGGCGTTGACGTCCGGTGAGAAGGGAACTTTTGGTCGTTGTTGACTACGTTTCGTGCACCAGTGGCGGTTTATTGTTTTGTTCACATGGAAGTCAGATAGTTACCGTTACCTCGGGTTAGTGACCTCACACACTCGTTTTCACACAGACAGATCATTGCAGAACCGAAGCGTTGTCACAGAGTCTCAGAGTTTAGTCTCTCCACTTGAATCTACATTTTGGATGCTTGGGAATCAAAAACAAAAACAAATCTGTGCTCACGTTGCGTAATGAGGAGCCCTGGAGGCGTTTGGCTCCCACCCAAGAGGAGAAGGGGCTGATCGCACTCCGCCCGGCGGGGACTCGGCCTCTGCTCCCCGGCTGCGGGCTCAAACCGGAGCGGGTAGAATGTTGAGGGACTTGGTGTGAGTTCACTGAGCCGAGTCGCGTCTGATTAAGCGAAGAGCGAAGTGAACGCGGCAGGAAAGAGGAAAAAACTCCGGGACTGAAGCGCTCCGCTAAAAGTTCTGTAACTTCTTACATCTTTGGTGACCGTTCACGCACCTTGTGGTGATTGCCTTGTTTCCTTCAGAGCCCCCCGCGGTGGAAATGACCTCCTCTTCTTCTTCTTCTTCTGCCTCCTCCTCCTCCTCCCGGCAGAGACCTTTCAACTGACTCGGTCTGAAGCGCGAGGAGGTCGCATCAAGCTCGCGACCTTCACACGGAGCCGGAAGTCCGCTGATGTAAACGTACAAATAAAATGATTCTAAAATACTTGTTGGATCTGGAATAAATCAAAATGTAATTACGGGTTAAATAATCAACTAATGGAAAGCAACGTATTAAGAAGGAATGAAAAGGAGTAAAGTACAGACTGTTATAACACCAATGAAACAGCAGATTTAGATTATTTTTTGTGGAAGAATACAACATGTAATATTATAAATACACTATTTGCGTGGGCCGGCATACAGATTGTTTGCACGTTGCGCACGTTTGTTGTAAACCTCTACGGGTAATCAATCCAATTCATTTTGGAAGGTTCACTTTTTATTTTTATTTTTTTATAAAAGCATAAAAATAAAAAGTACAAAATATGAATATCAACCATTTAAATTGTATATCTATATTAGTGGTCTACATGTCAACAAACGTGTGTTTCTGAAAACGTATTTCTAGTCTTGATCGTTGTCTATTATAGTGGAGCGTGGCGGGTAATTAAATGTTATGAGTTGTTTTATTCTGAAAACTGTTAACGGAAACCATGCCGTACTTGTAACTTTCCAGTCGGGCTGAATAAAGAGGAAGAAGGTGCTTTTGTAAAAAAAAAAAATCCGAGAGAGAGAGAGAGAGGGGGAGAGAGAGAGAGAGAGAGAGAGAGAGAGAGAGAGAGAGAGAGAGAGAGAGAGAGAGAGAGAGAGAGAGAGAGAGAGGTACACTGGCTGTGTGAACTGGAACATTCTTTATCCATAAATCAGGAGCACACAAACCTGATAAAACGCTATCATACAGTCCAGCAGCCGTCCACATAGACTTTGATCTGAATTACTGGATTACTCCAACAGTCTTATGAACTTATGAAACAAGTATTCAGGTGTGTTTCTGGAGAAAGGCTAAAAGGCATGTGGGGACACGTCAGGAACTCTCATGAAAAAACATTTCTGCCGTTTTATGAAAAGCAAATGAAATGGCGGCAATAGAAAAGAAACGTTATTCACACTTTAAAAACAAAACATTTTTTAAATGACGAAAAAAAAGTAATAAACTGAACACGAGAAAAAGTGTCGCAGGAGGTTTGTGGAAAGCTTTTGTTTGCAGGTGAAAGCTGAACTGATAATCCCTTCGCTTCGGCCTCAAGTCCTATCAGTTTTTTTGTTATTGTGAACGTGAGTATTTTTATTTCAATCACTTTAAATATTGCTTCAAGGGGTTACGTGCCTCGTTCAAAGGGTTTTAGAAAAGTCAGACTAGTCCCTGTTGTTTGAGTTCTCCTGAGTACAAACCCTCCAGTTTATTTCCACGTAGACCCAGTTCGACCTTTTAAGTACGACAGCCTGTTCAGAATCCAACAATACAGGTTTGGACATTTTTCTTCGTCTGCGATTGCTCCGTTTTAAACTCGAAAGGCCTTTGAAAACATTCCGTGTTTTCCTTGCGAGGACTCCGTGAAGACCCCCATGGAGATAAAGCCAATAAAAGCACAGCGGCCCTCAGTTGTAGGGGAGAGATGAACGTACTCGCACACTGCACCTTTAAGACAAACAAGAACGAGGTCAAGTGTTTGCATTTTTGTGAGGGTGTGTATACTTTTTGTGAGGGTGTGTATACTTAAGGAGGACAAGACGAGGAGGGATAAAGGTCCACAGATGTTAAAACGTCTTCACCCTCTCACCGACTGAGTTTCCCTCGCAGACGGAGGAACATGGGAATAAAAGCACCCGAGGTGATGATGGTACCTCATGTGGAAAAGGGTACCGGGTGTTGACGCACACTCCTTGTTCCCCTCAGCAGCTTTGAGTTCCTGGCAATGATAGAAAGAGGAGCCATGCGAACATCTGAGGGGATGATGTCACAGGACTACGGCAGCAGCAGCTTTCCTCCTCTTGTTGGGTTTGAATATAACATCTGGATGAGGTCTGATAAACACACATACGTTGACCGGGCTGAAGGCTTTTCTCCCCGTCACTCCCTCCAGTTATCAATCTCACTCATATTCACACACTTCCTGTTGCTCACCGCACGCACTTCCTCAATAATTTCATTTCCTGCCTCAGGACGCCGTTTTGTCTTATCATTGGTCACATATTCTACAACAGTCTTTTACACTGCTGCATTTTGATATTTTGAAGGATTGAGCGAGTTTTTTTCCTCAACCCCGCACCTTTGAAATGGAAAACAGCGAATAGAACCTCTTATTCAGCCATGTTGAGAATTGTTTTCCGTTATTTCATCATTTAAAAAACAGGGAAGTTGCACTTAACTAACAGTAAGCGCTCAGGCACAATTAGCTAATTAGCTAATATTGTGGCCGTTTGCCGTTTAAAGTCCAGATGTGGACAGTGGAACAGTGGAACTAAAAAAAAACATACATAATGTCAACATAATGTATTAAAGTGTTATCTCCATCCATCCATCCATCCATTTTGGTTAAAGAAAGTACAAAAGGAATAACAGCAGTGATTTTTTTCAATGTGAATAAAGTTATCCAAACTTGGACAGGAGTTCTAGTATTGGACCTTGAATATTCAATATTAGTACAAGATAAGATTTTTACTGGCTTGTTTATCACTCAGTATCGCTGCAGCAGAAATATAACAATCAAAAAACCTACATAATATACACAGTAAATGAGCACTCAGTGTATGAATATATACTTGAACACTTTACAACATGCTTGTTTTAATGTACTTGTACCTGGTTTATTTGCCATATTCATTGTCTGTGTAACAGATTCAATAAACCGTTTATGACATTTATTGAGATTAAATAGTCTCAGAAAGAGGGAAGTTGCAATAAAAGATGAAGTCCAGTGGCAGGTTTACTGGTTTTAGTCTGTACTCTGCAGTGTGTAGTCTGCTATGAGCACCTACACAATAGACAATAGGGGGGTCGGAGGGGAGGAGGGGGGGGGGGGGGGGGGGCTACACGAAGGCCTCGACCGCGTAATCCAGCCGCGCCTCTGTGGATCAAAACCAGCTTTCGGTGTTTTGTTTTCACTTCACCGCAGAGAGATCACTTGTTCCACCTGTTTACCAGTAAGGAGACTCTTTAGTGTTGAAATACAACACAGTGTTGTAATCCAACACACACACACACACGCAGACACACACACACACACACACACACACGCACAGCGTGCAGCAGCTCCACATTGCCTCCACAGGGAGGCAGTGTTTCCTTTTGATACCATCTAGTCCCTTCAGACACATGTGACGTGTATTCATATATAGTTTATCAATGATGAACAGCTTTGTTTGACTGAGTATTCTACATTGTTTTTTTTTCTATTGTGATTTAATTGTATAGTTTATTCATTGTATTGTAGCATTAGTATTAGTGTTTGTGTATTAGTATGTTTTATTTGTAGTTACGGCAACGCTAAATTAATCTGCCACTGCGTACACAGCAGAGCAGATACAAGACCAGTGAAGTTTGTGTGTCTTTGCTTGACTTTTGTTTTGATGTATGATTCATTTGTTCTTTGTTGGAGAAATAAATCATAAAAAAAACACTAAAACCTGCAGACAATGGGATATTTGGTTTTAATTTGGGTTGTTTATTTCATACAAATGGTCAGTGATTCAATTGATGCTTTGTTGAACTGGGTTTAATAGATTTTCGTGCAGCCCCGTTGGGCCTCGGTGAAATGAAAACTAAACTAAAGCACGTTGTTTGTCTTCTTTTTTCTCCGTTCATTTTATGTTTTGACACTTGACATTTTGAGTCAAGTGTCCCCGGGGCCCACGGGTCCTTTTGGGGTCCTCAGGGCTTCGGAAGACGTTCTTCATGTCCAGCTGCAATCTAGTCTTGCGCACATTAAACCCAACATTTTGACTTCCCTGCTGACTTTAATCTGGGCCTTTGCTCAACAAATCTTCCTCACTCGTTGACGCAACCTTTCTCGCAACTTCTCATCCTCCAACGTGTTTCTAAAAGCGGAGAGTTAGACCCCCGCTTTCATTTCTTATTGCAGCAGGACTGGAAACTAACGAAGCGTTGACATTTAACTTTTCGAACCTGCGCCTGAAAGGGACGGCGTGCCCCCGACCTGCGCTCCCTGCAGCGGCACATCTTCTGGCCTAATTGGGTCCCTCAGCCAGGTATTGAGCTGGCATTTTGCTGGAGAATTCCCTCCGCTCCCCCCCCCTCCACCATGAACCCGGCGAGCCTTCGTTTATCAACGTCGGCCTGCGAGTAGTTTGTTTTCGGCCATCGTACAATATATCAGCTGTCACATCTAATGGGGCCCAGTGGGGAGTACACAGGGCGGCAGCCGATCCCCAGGGGCCCGTCTTTGTTTCCCATTGCCACCATTGTCATAGATGACTCCTTCGATAGCTGCAGCCTCCCACCTCCTGCACACCGGAGAGCTCTCTTTGTGCTGGAGTGAAATCAAATAGGGGGTCTGTTTCAGTAAACCGGACCGAAGTCCCATTAAAGTGCTCGTGGGATTCCATTTGGATGATGACATTAGACCTGCGCAATACAATTTGAACCCTAAAGTGGCCCTTATTGTTCACAAAGTATTTGACTGAGCGCTCCCCAAAGTTACTTAATTGCCCTACAATACAGTATACAATAGATCCACATCAATACATTCAAATATGTCCAAACAATAAACCATTTATGTCTCACGTGGACATGAAATCTTGTGGCTCATGTTACTGAGGGAAGTTGCTGTAAATCTAGTTGTTTGAGGTTAAAATGTTGACGTTTGTCGGACGCACAGTCGATCGATGTAGGCCGAGCCGGTAGGTTGGCAGGCAGGTCGTCCAGCCAGTTGAACATCCACAGATATCAGATCTTTTAGTATTACGTTTTTTTGAAGATGAAGAACGTTAATAGCTCCAGCTTGAAGATCAAACAGCTAAAGCCACCCTTTAGGTGTTGCTATACAGGAAGGCCAGTAAAGAGTTCATTATTGGTATTTTAAAATTGCTATGATTTTGGTTTTCGAGCATTTTAGCTCATAATCCCTTTACATGATCAATATATACTAACCACACCCCTGGTATGGACTAAAAGTGTTGACCCTTGTTTGGAAACCACTGACCTCGGTTCTGGGTATTGACCCATGACGGACACAGTTAATGACGTTAGTTAGCAGGGGTTGCAACTAATGACATTTTAATTGCTGATTGATTTTTTGGGAGCGATTAGTCAATCAGGATTGACCAAATCTCAGAATTAGCAGATACTATACATGTTCATCACAGTCCCCAAAGCCCCTGATTACATGTTCATAGTCGTGTTTGTTCCTATCAAAAGTCCAAGCCCAAAAGAGAGTAATTTTACAAATATTTGAAACAAAGAAATGCAGAACATTTTCATATTTAAGGATATTGTTTTTGAACATTTTGTCATGTTCAGATTTGTAATGAAAGTATTAATTCATTACATGTGTTTTTATTTTCAAAAAAGGTCGTTAAAAAGAGTGTAAAATTAACTTTTTGAACTGAATAACAAGTATTTGCTCTGTTCTGTGTGTTAATCAAAGCAAGTGACTTGTTTGACAGGTTTTACAGGACTGATATTTCCCTCTTGAAGGCTTCCATAGATCGCGGAAGTTGCTCCTGCTGCCACGGACAACAAACAGGAAAAAGAAAACAGCCATCGACTGTATCTTTCAAAGTAAAACACACACTGGCCTTCGGTGTATTTTATTAGTATTTGATTAGCCAAATAATCTACATTTTCAACATATCAGTCATCTCAAATGTAAGGCTACTGCTGAATATATAATTTGATTAGTGTATAGTGGCAGGTATCCCTCTGCTTAGCGCCATTTGAGTTTTATTTTGGAGGGTACCATATACAACTTTCCGGTTTTGTTCCGTGTATTCTGGTGACTGTCAATGAGACAAACCAGGTTCATTTCCCACGGCTGGTGATGGCGGATGTTGTTGAAAAAGATACAATGAAGAATTACCGCATAGCGTCTGAGAAGATTGACCCGGAGAGCGGTCGCTTCCCTTACTGTGTCGTGTGGACACCCATCCCCATGCTGTCGTGAGTCATCGCCGTTTTAAAGTTACACTAGAACACTCTGGGCGAAGTGACAGCTTCGTTAGCTCAACGTTAGCTAGCGCGAGCTAACGTAAACACTATAATCGATTAGTAAGAGTCACCAGGATTCATTAAAAGTTATTCAGTAGCATATAAGTAACACTAAAATGTCAGACACAAAGTTTCTTAATAAATGGGGAGTCAAAAAGTGAACAGTTTATCAGAGCCACCCTTTAATTTTAGTTTTAAAATGATGGTTAACTTGCTAAGTATCAACACCATTATGTTAAGAGACATTCCTCAAACAAGTGTAGGAATTCGTGTGTTTTACCACATTTGCTTCCATCGTCATTTTTCTATTTTCATGTTGCTAAAATGACGACAGTCTATGAATGAGATTGAAAACAGGAATAATTGATACAGAGAAGTGGAAACAGCAAGACGATCAGTTAGAATTTTTGAACAAGGTAAGAAGTTTGTTTTGGGGGTAAAAGCTGCTTTTTCCCCCTTTTTTATTCTCTGACAACTATGAGCTCAATGAGTGCTTTATACATCTCACACTCTGTTAGGGCCTCGTCCCCAAAGACGTCCACTATGCCACTTTCATGTTGTGTAATGAACTTTGTTTGTTTGTTTTCTTCAGATGGCTGCTCCCATTCATTGGCCACATGGGAATCTGCACTTCCACCGGTGTCATCCGGGACTTTGCTGGACCTTACTTTGTCTCTGTGAGTAATGACCGTGGTGCTGCAGAACATTATGGCCTCTATCTGACCATATATATATATATACATAGTACTACTTTAACACAATGCATGTCAGATAATACACAGGTTTGACCTTAAATTGTTGGAATGAGTAATAAACGTATGTTTTATGTATTGAACCCCTTTAGCTTCAAACACAAAGTTAGTATTTGCTTCTGTACAGAAGATGGAAGTTGTAGAGTCACGTCCAATGTTAACGTCAGGAAATGTATCAAGCCCCCTGCTTAATAATCCATGTATTTTCAAACTGTTTATCAAAATTTGCACACATTTTGTTTTCTTCTGTATCTTGCAACCAACATATTGACTATTAACTTCATAAATAATGGGTTAATGGGATAATAATGAGTTATTGAGTGCTTCAAAACGGCTGCTCTACATGTTTACCTGCAATTAACACTGGTCTGGAGTTAATGTTTTATTAACTAAAAATGCATTGGTACACAAAAAATCAAAAAAATAGCAACAAACATTTTCTCTTTTTTTGCAGGAGGACAATATGGCTTTTGGAAAACCAACAAAGTGAGTCTATGAAAGTACTTGTTGTTTTTTTGTTTGGGATTAAAATTGTTCTTTTATTGAACATGTTGCTCTGGAGGAAAGATCAGAAACAAAACCATTTATTACCTTTCTTTAACTTTAGGTACTGGATACTCGACGTCAGCAAAGTCCACGCTAGCGGCTCCAATGCCTGGGACACAGCGGTGCACGATGCTTCAGAGGAGTACAAGCACAGGATGGTAAACCAGGAGACTTGTGGCCATGTCTTTTAGTTACTTTATGAAAGGGAAAACTCCAGGAATGGTTTCTGCTCTTGTTTTGTCCGAAGCACAACCTCTGTTGCGACAACTGTCACTCGCATGTCGCCATGGCTCTGAACCTGATGAAGTATGAAAACAGCACCTCGTGGAACATGGTCAACATCTGCCTCCTTGCTCTGATCCATGGGAAACACGTGAGGTAAGACGGGTCTTTGACAGGTGGAGTTGGCCGGAGGAGTCTGATTCACCGGGTGTGGACTGGGGGCGTTTTAGGCACGGCCTAAAACGTCTCTGCTCAGCGCTTTGTTCCGTGGCTTTAGTCTCTGATAGAAAACCAGTGTAACCGGCAAAAAGCCATAATTGATTAGTCTATTCTCCACGCCTTCCTTCATCCGTCTCTCTCTCTCTCTCTCTCTCCCTTCTCTGGGGGGGGGGGTCCTCGGGCCTCATCCAGCTGTGCAGGCTTTCTGAAGACCTGGCTGCCTTTCCTGATGTTGATGGGCATCATCCTCACGGTGACCCTGGCTCTCCACCTGCGGTGACCCGGGGGCCAGCTGAAGGACGCAGTGGAAGTCCTGCAGGGCGGATGTGGGCTCGCTGGTTTCATCGTTGATGTAGATGGAAGTGACTGAACCCCCCCCCCCCCCCCCCCCCGCCCACAAGTACCAGGACTCACCTAATGGATTGTGATTACTACAACGTGCACGTTGTGTAGCTGCATTGATCGTCGGGCGGAGGGACACGCACAGCCGACGTCTCACAGGGGACACAGTTCATGCCTTGCTTTCAGATATTTCTGACGTTTTTTAAACTTCAGTTTTACTTCAAGGATGCCATTTTGATACCGGGGAGCACAAACATGTTAAATCAACTGGATGCCTTTCTTGGGAGTTTATTGCATTTCGTGCTTGAAGTGCTGAAGCTCTTCTACAGTCCTGCCTCTTAAAGCTAAACATGCCACAGCCGTTTGTATTTTTGTGCATGTTCACAAAGGTCTTCTTGACGGCCTGTTGTACATGCGTCGCTTGTATCACCTCATGGCACTACTTTTAAGAAGTTTACAGTAAATGTTTTAACTACAGATCACTAGTGCAACGGTCATAGAAACCTCAATGAATGCCGTTGTGAAAGAACAGAATCGCCCACCTTTTGGGAGACCAGCTCAAACTGTGTCTTTTGTATATCTAATGTTGTTTGTTTTTTAATGTTTAAACTTCATTGGTGAGCGACGTGAAAGCCGGTCGATGTCACAGGTTATGAAAGCCGGTCTGATCTCTTTGCACCACTTGAGAGGATTTAGTTTTTCATTACACATTTTGACTTTGAGGGAAGAAGCAAGACTCAGTGCCTGAACACCCCCACTCACGCATCCGTCTCATGTCCGTTCATCTTTGCCACCTATTTAAGAGCAACTTTGATTCCAATTGGTCGTTGTTACTCTCGATCCGTTGCCATGGCCGTCGTAAGTAGATTCCAATCCCTTCTGTTTGCAGTCAGACAGAAAGTGTTGAGCCCCTCCTTTTGTCCCGAGCAGCAGGTAGTCGGGATCTCAGGTTTTTCACACTCGTCAGCCCCCTGTTGAATATCCTCACCCCCCCCCTCCCTCCTCCTGCTCCTGCTGTTCCCCTCATCTGCAGATCACAGTCGACTGTCAGCGCTCTTTGATGGAGCTTCTGATACAACGAGGGCAAAAAATGAGATATAATTTAAGTGTGATCTCATAGATGTATGGAGGGTTTGTTTTTTAGCGCTAACCGGCGCCTCTGTTGAAAGCAGCTTCTCTTTGGCCTCTTGTGCGTGTTGCCATCTGATGTGCATTATCCCGTTTTACACCAGGTGCTCTTCATGAACTTTTTAAACTCGATCGCTCAATCTACTTATTTATCCTTTTAAATCATTTTGGGGTGTTGTTCTTTACTCCACATCTGTCGTCTCTGCTCAGCCTGCTTAAGTTAAAGTCGATTTCATGAAATAGCCTCTGCTGAGTTTAGCTACAAAATCAGCTGTTTTTTCCCCCGAGCATTTTAAGTGGGGAAACGGGAAAGAGAAGGAGGCTCTGCCTTTAATTTGACTGGTGCATTCACGCAAATATTTTGTGACGCATTTCATGCCTTTATTGTAAAGAATGTTTGATGTCGAACATTGAAGGGAAGCAAACAGCCTTCTGAGAGATGTAACTAAAAGTAGCATGTGTTTAAAATAAATATGCTCATTATGTTTAAAATAAATATGGTCATTATGCCGGAAGACACGTTTGCGTCTCCTTCCAGGCTTTGAGAATGTGGTTGTGTGGAAATAAATAGAAACGGAGACATGAAAACCCCTTTTGGTTCTCTGCAAATTGCTCCAAATGTTGTGAAATGGGAGACAAACCGCTTCATTGGTTTTCCTCATTCGTTACAGTTTGAGCTATGAGAGGTAATGAATGAATGAATGGACCAATGAGATCAGCACATAAAGCTCACAACATTGACATTATTGCTGCTTTGGATGTATAAATATGTATATTTTAGGACCAGAAATTGTAAAGATGAACAGCGTACCGATCCCTTTACTGGAGCGCAAGTGCAAAATTCAGCTTCAGATCATTTGAAGGGTTTTAAATGTTTTGTGCCTCGTATCCAAGAGCCAGGTCCAGGAATGTGGAGACCTGTGGATCGAGTGGACAAAAGACCACCGGGATGCTATTATCAGTCCCACCATCCATATATACACCAGCCGGCAATTTCAACAACCCTCTTGTTTCTGTAATCCCCAAAACACCTCTTTAATGCTGCAGGATCATTCAGCCCACAGGGACAGGAATGTGTTTATCACTTACAGCTATAATACAAATAAAGGGGTAGATTATTTATGGCTGTTTTGCTTTTTTTTAAACTTGAATATTCTTTTATTAAATTAATGTTTCATGAAGGCTGCAGCAAGAGGGATTTTATTTTTTTTGGGGGGGGGGGGCTTCAAAGCGCTCTGAGCCATAAAAGCCCCCCCCTCCTCCTGATGTTCCCATAAATACACTCCAATGTGATTCCTGCAATAATCATTATAAGCTGGCAGAATAAACATTGAGGAAGGGAAACCGTCCCGGCTTTGATTCTCTCAGTCCCACTCGGTGGCTGTTGTCCTGCAGAGCATCAAAGGCTTCAGTCTGCCCCCCCCCCCCTTAGCATACCACCTGGTGGGTGGGAATCACCAGGGACACCAACCAACCAGAGGATGAAGTCCATGCCATACACATAAAACACAACTACATCAAATGTTTCGTTTTGTATTTTCATCACCGAACTTTTCTGCGTAAAGCGGCTGCGATGTTGACCGGCACCACGTGCTCATGTTTGAGGGGGTGCGTGGTGGTAAAGATCCGCGCGAGGACCCACACTTCCCCCCCCCCCCTCCTCCCGTCTCGTGCCTGCAGCGTCTCGGCGCGAAGCCCCTCCCCGCATATCATCGCACCGGCCGATGGTCCTTTTAACTTCATTGTTGGAGAAGAAGCGACGCCCCCGGCCAAAGGGAACCCAACAGCCCCTGTGATCGGCGCGACCCCCCCTGCTCGGCTTTGTTCCCGCGGAGATCACACCCAGCCTCCCGGCCACACTTTCCGCAGAGATGCGAAGTTGAAGCCGCATTCCCAGCCGGGACAACGCAGGATAATTCCGAGCTGATCGTTTCAGTTACCCGAGTCGCCCCCCCCCACCCACCTCCCCAAACCCCACCGCCACCCACCTCCCACATGCGCGTTCTCTCCCCTTCGTTCTCGATCTCCGCGCTCGGACCCGCGCGCGTCTCCGCTCCCAACATGCCGGATTTGGCGCGGCGCCTCGTCCTGTGCGCGCTGCTCGGCTCCGTTTACGCGTCGTGCCCCCCGCGCTGCGAGTGCTCCGAGGCGGCTCTCACCGTGAAGTGCGTCTCCAGGGACCTGCGCAGCGTCCCCGCCGGGATCCCCGGGTACACCCGGAACCTCTTCATAACCGGGAATCAAATCGGCCGCGTCGGTCCGGAGTCGTTCAAAGGGCTGGACAATGTGACCAACCTGTCTCTGAGCAACAACAGGTAACCAAGACTCTCCCGGGCTTCCGCTTTGATTGGGGAGCAAAATAATGTTTCAGTCGTCAGTGGATCGTCATTTTGTGTGTGTGTGTGTGTGTATAGCAGCTTGGGCAATTTCATCGTTTTATCTGCAAGATTTAAAGTTAAGCTCTAATCTAAGACTTAATTTGTCCTGTTTTTTTAATCTTTAATTGTCTTGCTCTTCTATCCGATCTCAAATCTAGAATCTCCGAGGTGGAATCCAACACCTTCGCCAGCCTCCGCGCCCTCCGCTCCCTGGATCTGAGCAACAACCAGCTGGCGGTCATTCACCCCGAGGCCTTCACCGTGCACAACCAGTCCCTGCGGGAGCTCAACCTGAGCCGGGCCCTCTACAACCACTCGTCAGTGACGGACTTGGCCACGTCTCTCCGCTGGAGCTCCCTCGGGAGCCTGAAGGGACTGGACCTCTCGCACAACGGCCTCATCTTCCTGCCCTCGCGTATCTTCTCCCACCTGGGCAGCCTGCGGCGGCTTCAGCTCTCCAACAACTCCCTGGTGGCCATCCACAACTCCAGCTTCTCGGGTCTGGGGCGCCTGGAGGAGCTCGACCTGACCCTCAACGCCCTCAAGACGGTGCCCGAGGAGGGTCTGCGCGAGCTGGACTCCGTGCCCGGCGCCGATCTCCTGCTGGGGGAAAACCCCTTCACGTGTTCCTGCGGGATCGAACCCTTCGCCCTGTGGCTCAACAGATCGCAGGGACGCATTGGCGACGCCGACGGCCTCGCGTGCGCTTTCCCCGCCGGCATGAGGAACACGTCCGTGCTGGCCGTGGGCTCGTTGACTCTGGGATGCCGCCAGTGGGGCGCCGGCGCCGACCTGGCTCTGCAGACCTCCTACGTCTTCTTGGGCATAGTCCTGGGCTTCGTGGGGCTCGTCTTCCTCTTTGTGCTTTACCTCAACCGCAAGGGCATCAAGAAGCGCATCAACGAAATGCGGGAGGCCAGCAGGGAGCTGTGGGACGGATACCACTACCGCTTCGAGGTCGACTCCGACCCGAGGTTGTCGCAGGTCTCCTCGAGCGCCGACGTCTGACCTCTGGTGCACCTTCTCGTGACTCTTTTTTTATTTTATCTAATGGTGGCAAAAGTGTAAAAAGTGTACAGATTTGTCTGTAAGTGCGTATACGTGCACAGGTGTTAATGATCTTCCAGCCTTGTTTAAAGCATGCATCCACGGCGCGGCTAACGTGCTCGTTTCGTCCCGGCAAAGTGGGCGTGAATGCTCTCGGACCGATGTCTCTTCGTTTTTCGTGGCTGCTCCTCGCGCAGAAGAAAGTGCCTGAAATCAGCTGGTTATTGTTTCTCAGTCGCGAGCGATCTGAACTGAACGCAACCGTTTTCGTTCGTTGCTCCGAGTCAGTCGTTCAGCTCGTCAGAGATAAAGAAAGCAACAAAATGCTGCAATGAAACCTCGACGCTCCACCAAAACAAAGCTCCTGGGAATGTGAAGCACAATCACTCATTCATCTTTGAACTTCTTCAAAGCCTTTGGTCGCTGCGTCCTTCAGCCCCGAGGGGCCACAGGGGAATTAAACCTCCCAAGCTTTCCTAAAATCTCCACTCTGCTCCTCTTTTCGGCTGTTGGATTTAAGGGGGGGGGGGGGCAATTCAGTGCAGACCAGCGGAAATCTCCCAGTCCCCTCATTTATTTCCCCTTTTTTTCCCCCGTGAACCGTTGCTTTGTTTCAACTGCTTGAGTTTTATTGTCGAAATGATGAGAACCAGTCTTGTTTTGAGGCCACTGAAAGACCCCCTGCCCCCCCTGCACCCCCCTCCTTATAGACAACAGACGCTCTCGAGACTCTTTGAAAGAAAACTCTCCACGTTTTTCTGTTTAGGGGATTTTGTTTTTTTGTTTTTTTCCACCAATGATCAGATACAGATGATTCTGAAACACCAGCTACTTTGTTTCTTTCAGCAGCTTCTCTGAGTTCGCTTCATGAAACCAGAGAAGAAGATGTTCTTAACCTTTTGGTATTTCCTTCTCTACCTTTCTATGCTTTCTGTGCGGGGCTACGCCAAGAAAAATGTGCAAAAGTTGAGCATTTCCTCGGAGTCTCACTGAAATCTAGAGGAATGTATTTATTGGTCAGATCCAAGACGTACATTTTAAATGCATGTTTAAAGTCAATGAAATTATAACCTGCATGAATCCCGAAGAAAACGTTGTAGTCCTTCTTTTGCAAATGTGTCGTCCTGCTTTTTTTTCTAAATAACGAACTGTCTGCTGTTACGCACCAACCGCCAAGTCTAATTCCTTGTATGTCTGACATATTATGGCAATAAATGTTTCCTGATCGCTGATACATGACGAAAGCAATTCTCTCTGTGGCCTCACGATGCTCCAAAGTGAGACCGAGTTGAAGGAAAGCCGCCAGTCCACAAAGTGTTCTTTGGCCAGATTGCGAGCTGTCGATTGTATTCGCAAACCTCCACAAGCTTCCCAAAGCTCAAAGCTTAGGCAGCTCCTTCGCCCTCCCAAGATGTTTTCCAAACCCATCCAGGAATGTTCAGAACATCGAACCATTTCGCTGCGTGTGTGATGACAAAATAAAGCTCTATAATCGAAACGCCTGTGCGCTCATTTAGCCCAAAGCTAAGAAGCAGAAGGGAACGTCTACCTAATAATATTTGGACTCCACTCTGGCCCGATCACTTCTCCGCTGGAAGTCATCGCAGGGGGAGAAAACGATTGAGGTTCCTCGGCCGACACAAAGGGCGCCGAGACGCCTCCAATGAGCTTTGTTTCCCGGTGCTGAGAGAAGCCTTGTGTCGCCCGCCCTCCGTCCACAGGCGGCCATTATGCCGCCGCATAATAGGATTCAGTCACGATGACAAATTCAAGCGCTCTCAGCCAGCTATTGTTAAAAGCGTCATCGTTCTTGATGATTGCCGCGTGGGAGAAAATCCCGGGAGGAGTCCCGTCTCAGCCGGGGCCATTACGCCGGCCACGGGTTGCTGGTTTCAATTGTCGGAGCGGCGCGAGGGGGAAAGATTATTCCCTGGACGTCATTACTTCCATTTTGGCTCATTAAAGCGCGGATTAGGACCGGTGGCTTTCCTGTCTTTTTATGAGTCTGGCTGTTTGAAAGACACATGGTCTGTTTGCAGTAGATCGTCTCAGCGGGAAAGCAATGAAAGCACAGGAACCCTGCGACTGCATCCAGACGTTGACCATTACTCCCAGTGCGAATGGGAGGCCTGTTAAAAGGAGAGAGGTTGCTGCAATTACAGTGTTCCTTCAGGCTGTTTCACATATCAGATTCAATGCTCACCCCTTTATTTCAACTCGCCTTGATCTGTTTGTGACGTCCTGTTTCCTTCGAGGGGGCAGTTTTCAGAGCTTTATGTCGCTGCAGCGTGTGGGTTCGTATATTGCAAAAATGAGAGCGTTTCTTTTCTCTCGTGTCCCTCTGGAACACAGAAGGCTTTTTTTTTTTTATCTCAAAGCGCCTCCTGTCTCCGGGAACATCTTGGCGCCCTTGCGTCGGGTTTAATGGCCCTGATGGGGAAACCCAACACATCTGTGAGGAATTGAACACGTTAAAAAGTCAGCGGCGTGACGACAGGAGGCCAAGTGGCATCTACTCCCCCTCTGGCAAGGACACGACAAACGAGCCTGTCTCGTCTCCCTCAACTGAGGACGCAACCCATCATTCAGGGCACCGTGGCCCGTCTGTCACGTCCAACGAGTGTGGTCAGTTCTGCTGCTCGCTCGATCAATGTGACTGATTGTGTTGCCAGAGGAAGGTAGTGAGGAGGACTCGGTTCATCCGGCTCAACTCCCCGTTGAAGCCCAAACAGCCCCCCCCCCCCGCAACTCTTAAATAAAGGGCGGAGCTAACAGCGCTCACACATCACCTGGATCAAGGTATTTGTTTGAAATGTCGTCTCTGTCTGACATCAACCCAAAAGGCAAACTTACATGTTTGTTTTCAGCTCCTTCCTGCACTTTGCAAAGTTGTGATACCCAAACAATATTAAGTAATTAACCAAAAGAGTTCAATCAGAAGAGACCAGTCAGATGAAGAAAAGCTCATTGTTTGTTATTAACAGATGATGTGGTCTTTATATAAACTTTATATAAACTGTAAACCTAAAAACACAAGAGCATGGAATCCTGCCTGGAATCACTCCTGAGCACTTTGGAAAAATCTGCACAACAGCAACCACAGCTTAAATTTCCTGAAGAAAAGAGAAGCAGGATCAAATTGAAATCCCATTTTTGATAAAGCTCGATTTTATTTTTATTGTATAATCTATCATTCCCACCCACGACCGTTCCTCCATTGATCTCCGATTTGACAGCAAACAGAGCAACAGCACGGCTCTGCCAGGCATTACAGCCCCCCGACCCCCGACCCCCCAATGACCTCCCCTCTGAGAGCCTCCTGAAGCCTCGGTGAGCTCCGCGTCTCCCCGTCCGTGCTGCGCTGCACAGGTTTGGTTTTGTTGTTGTTTGCAGGAGAAGGAGGCTTCAATCAGAGAGACGTTTCTCCCCCCCGCCCCCCCGGCCTCGTTCGCCCTCCAAACACTGGAGCTGGAAAGGCGACGATGCTCCGCTTTACAATCTCGCAAAGGGATTACGGCCGAGCACAAAGATGAGTTGCACCCATTGACACCGTACCCATCAGCGTACCTATTAAAGAGCCCCTCTTGTGTTTGTCTGGAACGGGTTGATTACAAATGGCCGTGGCCTGTTTTAAAGAAGGACATGCTACTCACGGCTCACTTCGTCTCCTCAGCGGATCGATGAGTTGGCTTTCTTGGTTTTGCAGTGAGCGAGCCGAATACAAACGTGTCCGGCCTAAAACTCGGATTCCCCCATATGAGGGATAAATAATAAGTGCTTCTATAATTATAATTTCATAATAATAATAGTAATTCGAAGACACTTGGGAATACCCCTTCAATAGGTAACATGCAATGACTTCTTTTATACTGGGATTATTATTTTCTTCTACTTTTTAGTCCAGGGGAAGACATTTAATGGACATTTTAAATCTGTTTTTGGTTGCCTTAAAATGGCTTATTCAGTGTTTGGCTTATTCTTCATTGGCCACAAATTCACAAACTAACGGTGATATATCAACTTTTTTATTTCCAGTCTATGTTGGAAACCCAATTAAATGGTGAAGTCTTCATCTTATTCTGCTTCCAAGTGGGACATAAATAGCTTTATAACACAAATAATACAGCCGACTTAAAGTAGGAACTGAGGTGCAAAGAGAGCAGCCTCCCTGCCGACGGATCCTCGAGCCGCTCCTGGAACGTGTCGGGTGTGAACTCTCCGCAGGTAGTTTGACCTCTCACCTCCCCGGGGGGGGGGGAGGACGGAGACACAAGCTCGTTATTAATACCTCCATTATTTCAGATGCCGGACCAGATGCCGGAGCGGGAGGGAGCCCAGCACACCCGGCAGGAGAAGAGCGGTCCGAGAGGCCGAAGGGCGGATCGGAGACACCGTCTGCTGGCCGTCTTTTTGACTCTTAACCACACTAAGGACTCCGAGGAGATGACGCCGCTCACTATGGAAGAATGTTAGAATGAGATAATGATAATGATGATCTCTCTCTTTAGTATCAGCATCGCGTAGAGGACATAAATAGAATGACAACACGCCAGCCTTTGTTAAATTGTTTCCTTTGGAAGTATTAATGAAACTTGTTGATGAGGTGCTACATCGTTTCTATGGGAACTGTCTTATAGATGTTTTAAGCTGATTTTTTAACACTCACAAATGAAAAAGTGATCCAGTTGTTTAGATTAACTTTTTTGAAAAGGATCAATATAGTTGTGACCAGTTTTCCAAAAGTGTTCATCCAGTAGGAATGAATGGGATCAGAATTAAAGGAACTTTATTTATTTATATTATTAATATTGTTTATTTTATTTATAATGGGTGCAGGGAGTCCTGCAATAAGAGCACTGATATAGAATGTGGTCCCTTAAAGCACGACCGTGGCCAGAAGTGCAGTTAAACACAAAGATTATCACGATGCTCGCAAAAATCGAACATGGAGTCCTGAATATTGTATCTTTGGAATTTAAATGAGAGCAATAATCCACAAGAAGAATGAGTCGCCTTTTTTAAAGAAAAGATCTCCACCCGTCGTTTGATTTACCCTTCTGTTGTGTGTGTGTGTGTGTGTGTGTCAACGCCTGTTGTATCAGGGATGGTTTTGCTGATTTCACTTGCTGTTCTCGCTCGTATGAAAGTTGATAAGCGTGATGGAAAGAATTCCCCCGGGGGGGAGGAAGCGGTTCCTTCTCGCTATTTCCTGCGACAGGAAATTGTGTCTTTGATCCACGCCGCCGCACCCATCTGGCCATCGCAGGCGAGGCGTCGTTCTCCGGGGCCTCACACAGGACGTCCATGAAGCACATCGGACACTCAGGGGCCCAAAAGACAACATTTTCAATCAAATCTGGGTTAAGGAAGTAGGAAAGGATGAAGGCCTGTGCAGTTCTGGGGAAAGCAGGACAGCGTGACAGATTGAATGAGAACAGTGTGGGGAGAAGATTCACACCTGCCAGACTCATAGGGAGTGTGTGTGTGTGTGTGTGTGTGGGGGGGTGTTTAGCGTGTTTAGGGGTCCATGTGGAGCGTGCCACATGGTCACAGATCAGTGGAGTAGACACAGGAAGCCGATGAGGTCACACTCACCGTGCATTGTGCGTGTCATTCCCCACAGTTGTTTAAACCTAATCAGATGGAGCAGGAGTCATCGGTTATGAGGTTAATAAGGCCGTTAAGACTAATGGTGTTTCTCACGGTCAGGAGAAACCTCGGAGGAACAATGTGGGCAAGAAATGTTAACTCTCATTACAAGTGTGTGTGTGTGGAAAAAAAGCCCTTGATAGCAAACTTTTTCCTTACGAACACATGATTTGAAAACACTGGGGTGGAAGGAAATTAGATAATCAACAGCACTCTAACAGCTGACACCTTCTAATTAGGAAGCAACTGAATGCAGGTTGCTTAATAAATGCTTCTTTTCTGCTGCTCACACACACAGAACAAGCAGCTTCAGGACAGTCGGGTTACTGGACTGACTGGAGTGCTTGCGGCTCAACATGGAACCGGCTTGTGGACTTCATTTGGGGTGAGTTCTGGCACTTATTGGCAATTTTTGTTGAGTTTCTGTACCATTTCTGAGTGCATGTCTTTCTGTACAGAATCTTGCTGATTTGCTTAGTTCAGGTAGAGCATTTGTGGGCTACGAAAGGTGAGCAACACCCTTATTTTCAGTTATTGGTGTGATGTATTGGTTGTGCATTAATGCGTTTTTTGTTTTCTCCTGCAGCTCCGAGACCAAGCGGCGTTTTTGCCGGGTTGGTGCAGAGCAGCTCTGAGTCAAAACCCAACTTGAATCAGGAAACGATGCCACTGCAAATATTTGGCCTTTCTACTGCTCTTATTGGTGGTGGTTCATTTGAAACGCACCATCAAACTACCATTAGCAGGGGAACTTGGTCAAATACACCGAGTTCTGGCAACTATCCGTTGAGCCTGTTGGACATGGATGCTGACATAGATGCTGCTCTGCTAAACCAAATCCCTGGTCGCACGGCGACATCGGCCAGCGCGTTCGCTACACTGGTGTCTTCGCGTCTGGGCTCTGAGGCATCTAACCCGACCCGTTTGTCCTCACCAACAAGTGAGAGAAATGGAAATATCCAGAGTTGGCCGGAGGCTGGAAACCAACACCCAGAGGTCCCTATGAAGGCAGGACAAGCCCAACAAAGCTACACGCCTGCTTCAGCGCCCCACGTCACCTTTATACCCCAACGTCACAGCCAGTCTACGGCGTCCAACGAAGCCAGTGGAACAACGGGCTTCTCCAAGCAGAGGCCCGGCAGTAAGATCTACCGCAAAACCCCCTGGCGCGGCAGTAACCCGGCGCAGGGCGCCCGTGACCTCCCTGCGTCCAGGACCTCTGCGCAGCACTTCGGACCCATCTCCATCCCCGAGCGCTTCGGTGGCCACGCCATCATACAACTGAAGGAACCCGCTGAGAAGGAGAGCGTGATCTACAGTAAGCCGACCGGCAGGGCTCCCGGGCGCCAGCCTGTACGGCAGCAGGACTACGTGGACCCCCAGCGTCCCTCAGCGCCGCAGCAGGCCTACCTGTTCCCCCAGCGTCCCTCAGCGCCGCAGCAGGCCTACCTGTTCCCTCAGCGTCCCTCGGTGCCGCAGCAGATCTACCTGGAACCCCAGCGCCCGTTAGCGCCGGGGAAGGCCTACCTGTTCCCTCAGCGTCCCTCGCTGCCGCTGCAGATCTACCTGGACCCCCCGCGCCCCTCAGCGCCGGGGCAGGCCTACCTGTTCCCTCAGCGTCCCTCAGCGCCGGGGCAGGCCTACCTGGACCCCCTGCGCCCATTAGCGCCGGGGAAGGCCTACCTGGACCCCCTGCGTCCCTCTGTGCCGCAGCAGATCTACCTGGACCCCCTGCGCCCACTAGCGCCGGGGAAGGCCTACCTGGACCCCCTGCGTCCCTCTGTGCCGCAGCAGATCCACCTGGACCCCCCACACCCGGTAGTGCCAGGGCAGGCCTACCTGCCCCCCCAGCGTCCCTCGGTGCCGCAGCAGATCCACCTGGACCCCCCACACCCGGTAGTGCCAGGGCAGGCCTACCTGCCCCCCCAGCGTCCCTCGGTGCCGCAGCAGATCTACCTGGACCCCCCACACCCGGTAGTGCCAGGGCAGGCCTACCTGCCCCCCCAGCGTCCCTCTGTGCCGCAGCAGATCTACCTGGACCCCCCACACCCGGTAGTGCCAGGGCAGGCCTACCTGCCCCCCCAGCGTCCCTCGGTGCCGCAGCAGGCCTTCGCGGCCCCCCAGCAACCATCGGCATCATACAAGCCAGTCCGGCGTGTTCATCCCAAAGCCGTGTGGAAGAGGATCAGGCTGGGAAAAATGATTACTTCCTAATCTTCCATTCGCTTGAACACGGTTTCTGACATTGCTCTTCCTCCAAACAGATGCAGCTGTTGTCCTTTGGATATTTGCTGTTTTAAAAAGAATAAATATTTATTTTTAATCTCTTTGGTCTACCTTTTTGGTGCTGCTTAATGTCCAGCATGTGGACACTTGTGTAGGCTTGGTGCCCTCTAGTGTATGTAAGACGTGTTGCCTCTTAAGTCTCTTATATCCAGCTGTACGTTGTTGTGACTTTGTCTTTCCAGCTCGCACAAATGTGAAATTTAAAGACCTGTCAGCGGTTCAGTCAAACTACTTCTGTTGATGCACTGCAGAACAGTGAATGATTCTTAGCATGCAGGCTAAAAGTTATAAAATGTACTTGCACCATCAGTTATGTAAAAAAAAACATGGGGTATTAAAAGAATTCTTTGTACATGGAATATTTTATATACCTGCATTTAAAGGTTCTCTACAATGGCTCAAACTGTACAATTAACTGGTTTCAGTGTAGTTGAGATTCTAGTCTTTGGTCAGACGCTGGACTCTGTGGGGCACTAAAACACAGATCAGGTCAGGAAGGTAGAACCAGTTTCAAATTTAGTCATTTAAAAAATATCAGAACAAGCAAAGTGAATCTGCTTTAGTGCACCAACAAAATTGGCACATCTTAATTTTCAGTTTGTACTTTAGCAGTTGAGTTTTTGAACAGTTTAGTCGACTGTAAAATTAAGATCATACTTGCGAGCAGGAGGCTGTGAGGTTCTTGTCTGCGGAATAAACGTACTTTGGTGAAACAGGATTACGTCTTTCCCCACACTCGTCAAACCGGCTGAACTGATGTTCGGCAGCACGTGGCGTTTCCCGCTGACCCGACAAAGTCACCCTGCTGTTTGGAGTTTGATCGTACTTACTAGTCAAACTACCAGCGGAAACAGAAATGTCACTTTTCTGCTTTTTTGGAGTCTTTTGCACATTTTGTTCAAGTGAGTCGTTGCCAGGTTTTGACTCTGAGCTGCTGCGCACCGACCCGGCTGCAGAATAGACTCGCTTAGCAGGCTGAGAAGAGGTTCCTCTGTAGTGATTACCCCAAAAGAGCCCCACAGGCCATGTCTGTGTTCAAAGGTAAGCAGCCTGGTGAAATCAACAGCTGCCCAACTGCCTTGAATCTGTTCTTCAATTAATGTGTTTCCTGCTTCCAATCACTGCTTAATGAGTCTCCCTAAAGATCTGCAAAGCATTCAAATAAGCATTAAAAAAAAACGCTTTTGGGTAGAAAGACTGGTTATAACGACAAAAATATTTAAAAAATAATGAAAACATATATATATATTAGAAAAACTTGTTTGTTTAGTTGTTAGTTGCATTGTTTAGTCTTCAAATTAAATTCCCCTTCGATACGCGCTGAAAGGTTTGGTGCTGAAAGGTGTCCCGTATGGACTTCTGTGCCGCTGCTCCTGGAATGATTGACTGATTGATTGACTCTCAGGTACACAGGATACACGTTATGCAGTGATTGGAAGCAGGGAGACACATTGATTGGATGCAGGTTGCAATAAATTCTCACGCACACACACACACAGAGCAGATTCAGGGCAGTTGGGTTGCTGCTTACCTTTGAACACAGACATGGCTTGTGGAGCTCTTTTGAGGTAAAGTTCTGCTGATTGTTTAATAACTGTTGAGTTTTTGTACTGTTTGTGACTGCATGTCTTGTTTTCTGTGCAGGATCTTGCTGATTTGCTTAGTTCAAGCAGAGCGTGTGCGTTGTTTGTGGGCTGCGAAAGGTGAGCAACATACTTGACGTTTGTGTGATTTATCAGCTGTGGATTTATGCTGCTTTTTTTTTTTTTTTTGTTTCTCTTGCAGCTCCGAGACAAAACGGCAACATGCATGTTGGCTTCTCCCAACACAGTAGTGTGTTTGGTGGCAACTATCCCGAGAACGGACCTGAACAGACCTCCGGTTATGTGGGCTCGGCCCAGCGGGGTAGTTTCGGCGCAGACGCTGGAGTTGGGAGTGTTTATAGCCAGAGATTTCCCAGTAATCACTACAGACTAACCTCTTCTCAGCCTGCTAAGCGAGTCTATTCTGCAGCCGGGTCGGTGCGCAGCAGCTCCGAGTCAAAACCTGCCAACCGGCCAACGACTAACTTGAAGAAACAAAATGTGCAAAGGACTCCAAAAAAGGCGAACTGTGACGTTTCTGCTGGTAGTTCGATTAGCCAGTACGATCAAACCCCAAACGGCCAGGTGACTTGGTTGGGTCAGCGGGAAACGCCACGTGCTGCCAAACATCAGTTCAGCCTGTTTGACCCGAGCGCTGCTGAGCCGAACACGGTCCCTGCCCGGACGCAGACGTCAGCCAGCGGTGCCGGTAGGCGAGCGTCTCCACGTCGTGGCCCTGCAGCCTCCAGGCCTTCCTATTTCTCCGCTCTTCTGGACGAGCGGACTAGCAAGGCCCCTGGCAGGGCGAGCGTGAACGCTCGTGTCCTCCCGGCGTCCGGGTCCGGCGGCGCGGGGAACTCTGGCCGCGTCTCCCACCTGACAGGAGCCCACGACATCCCTCCGCAATTCGGGGGCTTTGCTATCCGACATTTGAGAGAACCTGCTGACCAGAAGGTGGTTGTCAGGAGGCCTCAGCAGGTGCACGTGGCCCCCCAGCGGCCCTCCTCATCCCACAAGCCACCGGTGCACAGGGTTCACCCGGCTGCCACAAGGATGAGGCTCCGACCGCCTCGGAAGTAGCAGGCGAGTGCTTTGCAACATCACGCTGTTCTATATGCTTAATCACGCCCTGAAATGTTTGATCTTTCTCCAAATAGGTCCAGCAAGGATTGTGGGATCACAGATTTGAAAATAAATTATTTTAATCCATGTTGTGTTCTGAATTCTCCTCGGTGTGTGTGTGTGTGTGTGCGCGCTTCTAGTTCTAATGCATAAAGCGTCTTGCAAAAGGTGTGGAAGCTCATTTCTGCCACAAAAAATGAAGTAAGATGTGTGCAGTCTCCTTCATAGTTCAGGACAGTCTTTCCAAACTTGACAAATACCTTTCCTGCTTTTATTACTTTGGTGTCTGACGTGAAAGTATGTACATTGTTCAGTTTGTCCTCGGCGAGTCAGTTTCACAGGAATCTCGCAGCATCAGTCCTGCTGCAGTCAGATAAAAAATGAAGCGCAAAGCCGCGGCTTAAGCAATTATTCGATGACGGCAATTTCTTTTCTACACAGAGTACAAGTAGTAACATTAACTTGTGCTTGACTGTTTAGATGTTGAAGCCAAATTATTCCATTAGAACCAAACTCGTAGCTGTTTGAACCAGATTTCTTTATTGGAAGAATTATACATGCAAAGGTTTCGTGTCGGTCCAAAGAAATGTAACCTAAATACTGTGCTAAGTTTTAACATGAAGCTAAAATTGACTTGTGGCCACATGAACATAAATTTTTATAAACTCATATGGGAACTTAGACACCATAACTTCTAGTACTGAGCCTTTCTATGCTTACAACTTTATGGCACTTAATACTATGATGTACCCTACTACCGTTAATTTAAACTGTACTAAAGACTGATCTATGCTGAAAGAGTACACTTAAGTCAAGTGTGTCATTCTTTACCAGTTTGAAGTACGGCATTTACTTTGACATGCTATGGTTTTAAATAAGTAGTCTTTATTTTAAAGAGACAATGGTGTTAAACATTTCTCCATTTAATACATTTAAATAAAATGACAAAACTCATGCATTGGCACCCCGGTCGGTTTTGTCAGGCCTTTATTGAAGTCTCAGAACCACAAAGACCTGCAACCAACCTGACAAAAAGAACTGAAGTCAGTCAAAGACGCCGCTGAAAGCACTTTTTCCTGCTCCCTCCTGTTCTTCGTGATGAATACCTGTTGGCCGCCGTATCCATAACCACAACATGATGGAAAAAGCTCTTCTACTGACACTGAAATCACATCTACGAACACCTGAAGGATCCCGGTCAGGTCTGTTACAGTGTGTGCCCGTCTGTAGCTTGAACGCCTTTGTGATTCTTCCATCGGCTGCAGCGCCACATACTTAAAAATAGACGCGTCCATCTCGTAAAATAAATATACGCAAAGTGTGACTAAAAGCACAGGGTCCACACGCCCTCCGTATTGTTTTCAAAGCACTGTTTGCAGCAGTTAAGAATTTAGGCCATTTGATATACACACCAAAAATGAAAATCTACTGCTAGAACAAAATAGCGCACGGCTGCGTGCATGAGCCGTTTACAACCACAACACATGTTAGTGAATCGTTTGAATGAAACGGATTCTAGCGTGGACGTTGTAACAGACCAGACCTCGTCCAAAACTAACGTCCACACAGACGCAAAGACACTTTACTGACATCTCAACTAGATTGAAAGTCGGGGTGTGAACGTATGACAATGGAGGAAGAAACATGTAAAAATAAAACAGCCACAAGTTATGAAAGCTAATATATAAAGTACAAAAAGTTGCAGTATTGTTCTGTGCCGTCATGCAGGTTAAAATACGGTAAAAACTGGTGCCTCGCTAATCTATAATTTATAAAACAGTGATTTTGGCATTGAGACCAAATGATTTCAACCCATGCATTGTGTGTCAAGGACACTAAATATTAGCATCAACATAAAATTCTGGAAACTCAACAATACCCCAAAAACATGAGAATATCAAACCAGTATGGAAATGAATTAAAAAACATATAGTGCCAAACTCAAACTACTGAAATGTCTCAATGGCTTTATTCATTTACTCCTCTAATCCTTAACTTGAGTCTCTGGTTATTGATAATATTTTAAAATTCTTATATAGTGTATTGCACTTTGTGTTTGCATGCGTCACCGACAGACAGTCCAGAGGACAGAAGGGCCGGCTGTGTAAATCACAGCGGCCTGTAACAGGCGTCCGGCTGCCACATCCGCAGATCCACCACAATCTGGTTCAGCTTCTTCATCCACAGGTTCCGCTCGTCCTTAGTGTCTGCACACAGCCAGTTTCTGCACAGAAACACAAATCAGCCCTCAGCAATACGGTCAAGTCTTCACACGTGTCGTTTTATACCCCAGAATTGATTCCCCAGAAGAAGTGAAGATCGTAAGAACTTACTTGGTGACACACATGGTATTCTGGCACTGGCTGACTAGAGTTTCTTTGTCGTCCGCTTTCTGTGGTCGGACCGTGATGAGCTCAAAGGTGTTGGGTCTGGCACAAAACTCCCGGTTGGCCGGTTCCACCTTCTTGCTGGTGCAGTTTGCCAGGTTGATGCGTCCAATGGGATTCTGACAGAGAAATAAAAGAAACACGAGTTGTTAAAAGACAGTCAAACCCTCTCAGGTTGTTCGCAAAAACACCACCAGAAGTTATGTTTGTATTGGTGAAACTTTCTAGCATCGACGGGCTTCTCATCAGAAGAGGATAGAATTGGACCACATGCCAAAATTTAAGAAGCCAGTCTCATCTTGAGCGTCGTCAGAGCCAATTTCACTTTCTTAAAAGAAAACATCACAATTCTGAGAGAATGTAACAAGTTGTAATAGATGACTAGTCACTGGTAAATTCTTTTAAAAGTAATCTAATTCTGCTACGAGTCCTCTAGCGTCCACACTCTCAACGGGCTGCGATCCACAGCCCCATGAAAATATCCACAACGCCGCCGTTTGGGTCGATGCAACATGTTTATTTATAAAGCTGCAGGCTGCTCACAGGCGGCGCCCTCGTACATGTGTTTTTGCTTAAATCCTCCTGCACACATTTATGGCAAATATGCCATTTCATAAAACACGAGCCCTCAGGACAAAATGAAGAAGCTCAATAACGACAGGTACCTTGCGCTTCTCGTCGTCCGGGTACGTCCAGTAAGAGATGCAGTATCCCGACAGGACGCACCACCTCCTGTGCCAGGCTCCAAACCCGCTCACATCCTCAAACATCGTCTGGAGGAGTGGGGGGGGGGAATTCCAATTACAACACGTTTGTATCGTGACGTAGCAAAACAATACCGTGCGTCGGTTCATCTGCGGCGAGGAACTGATCGGCCCGCACTCACCAGGAAGCCCTTCTCCTCCACTTTGGAGCCGACCTCACACTGCATCTTGAGGTAGACGTGGCCCTCCAGGGGGCACAGGAACGGCACCTTGGGACAAAAGTAATGACACTTCATTCCACGCTACGACATCATGTTCACGATCTGAGTAATGTTTACAGTTACGAGACAGGGTTAAATATGTATAGGTTAATAAACGGTGATTAAAAAGGCAATAAGAAGTGATTTGTGTCCAGACGGAGCTCATGATGTTAGTGTCACAGTTCAAGATGTTCCTTGTTACAGTGTGTTCACCTTCCCACACAAACAGAACATACAACACGGCCATGTAGTAACCTTGGTATGAAACATGTCACTGAGTAGTTCCCTTTCACATCCTTCATATTTGATCTAAAGGAAAGACATTAAGGCTGGTGAGTGAGTGCAGAGGAAGAACAACCGTGGTTACTGAGAGTCACGGTGGGGCCTAATATACGGGTGGGAGTCATGTGATGACCTCCTAAGGGGCACGAAGAGATTATACAGAAGTGACAATAATTGTTTTTATACCTTCTCCAATGGGAATTTGTTCGTGCCAATAGATGACAGGGTGAGCTTGTGCGATCCGACCAGGACGAAGTTACTGGTGCGAACGGCATTGGGGCCTCCTGGACTCGCTACAACTACACGCAGACAGAAGAAGCACACCATTAATAAGGGACAAACAAACATTTTTCCTCTCACCCGTTGTGGATGTGGATCTAGATTGCTTTGGTTTCAGTTGCCTCAAGAACTTTTTAATAATTGAAATGGTTGTTGCCATTTTACTCTTATCTTTTATTTAAGTGCCGTTTCGATCAAGTATTTCTTTAAAAACAAAAAAAAAAAACGTAAGGCCTCCGTTCACCATCTTCTTTGAGATGGATTCAAATGAGAGTTTAGATTGAATGCTTGAAACTTACCTGGTGTCTGAGCACTTTTCTGCAAGACAAGAGGTCAAACCAGCGAGTTAATATACAAATGTAAGGCAGATGAGTAGTAACATGCATTACATTTATAAAAAGGATAAAAAGCTAAAATACATTTGAAATACTTACAGTGATGGCGAGGAATCTCTTTGGAGTGATTGCCTGGAAAAATAGAAATAAAGCAAATATAAAAATATTTGTCAGGCCTTTATTGAAGTTTATAAAAATAAGTATTTTTGCTTCAAATAGACAATTTGGAGTGGCAGTAATTTAACTCGTGAATATAGTAAACATTTCTCTCCACTGAATGAAATGACCACCTGAAACTGAGTAGAGAAACTGACATTTTTTAGACCCGGTGCAGACCCACCAACATGTGAGGGATTTAATACAGAAGCTGTTCATACCGACATACACATATAATGGGCCTCATGAACCTCTCTCCATATCATCTGGACACGGACACACACACACACACTGTATGTATTACACAAAGCTCCATGATTCAGCATCTTTTCATTTGGTAAAGAACGCAAACTGGGTTTACCTTTGACTTGCTGGGTTTCTTCTTCTTGTCACTGCAGACGTCCCGCTTCTGCACCTGCAAATGTCATTAGTTAATATATAAGCTCAAACTGGATCGGTGGTCTGTGATTCAATATATCAGCGCAATAGTACAATTTTGATCCGGAGAAGAAATCAAAACTAAAAGCAAGTGAGATTCATCACAAAACAACTACGACTGAACAAATTCATAACAGGTTTTAATTTTGAGTTAAATCATAGTAAACATATTAGATATGTGATGTGTAAACTTTTATGGAACGCTCACCAAGCAGTAGACCTCAATATCAATTTCAAAGTTGCTGGAGACATCCAATCTAGAAACGAGGAGAAAAAAAAATGTATGATCAACGTCATCACATCAACAAATTAAACTATTGATTCTAATAAAAACAATTATGTGTGTGTTTTAATGTCTGAATCCCGAGCTGCTTCAAGGGTTCTGTTCTTTACGTTAGCGTCTATTGAGGGTTCTGGATGGAAGATTTTAATATGCGTCGTCAAGACCAAATACCCAAAGTGTAAAATCCACAAACACAATCCTCAATTTGAATGTTATTTATTAAAAATGATTCTGAATCACAACGAAAACAACAATCAGTCATTATCAAACGATGCGTGTTCTTTGATGGGACTTACATGGTGAACTTGGTGGGGAAGGCCAGGGTGTCCCCACTGAGCCCCCGGTGGGTGCTGGCTAAAGGCGTAGCCACGGTGTTCTCTGCTCCGGCGCGGATCATCAGGAAGAAGGAATGTTTGGTCGATTCTGAAACAACATCGATAAAAACCGTCAGCGCGTTGCAGCGTTGCTTTAAAAACAACGAAGTCCCCGGTTGTGAGCGTCTGGAGCCGACCTGGCTTGTTGGCGATGGAGCAAACGAAGTCCGCCTTGAGAGGCAGCCGCAACTCCTGCAGGGTGACGGAGCCCTTGGAGGCAGACGTGCCGGAAGGTTCTGCAGCCGCAGAGGACTTCTTCTGGCCCTTTGGGTCTCCTCGCAGACCGTCCAGCTCTGCCTTCAGCGCTTCCCTCCTCTCCGCTAGAAAGGTCCAAAGGACAAGCTTCATACTAGTCAAAATCAAAGCTGTGGGCCCTTAAATGTAACATATAGTCTAGATGATCATGGCTACAATCGGCAGTTTGAATGCTTTTTGCATTCCATGTAACCGAGTGGCAGCACGCTTTATTTTTTTGTGTGCTTCTTCACATTGAAAATTTAATTGGTGAGGCGGCACTTTAAGTCAAACAGGTACATGCATTGCATTTTCCATAAAAACAGATGCACTTGTTTTCTGCGTACTAAATGCTCCGACAGTCGACTCACTTGCCACCAGCAGCAGCCTCTCGGCCTCCGCCTCCACCTGGGACCCTTTGCCGTGCTCCTCATCTGTGCAGCAGTTCAGTGCCTGACTGGCCTGATGAATGACAGTCTGCTGCAGGTTCAGCTCGTTTGTCAGAATCTACAGGAACAAAAAGGAACTCCTTGTGATGAACCAGAACATGTAGTTAAATAAAAAATAAGGTTTAAAGTGCTTGACGGGAGCTCACAAGAAAATTGTGCTGCAGGTATTTTTAGGATTCACGAAGGGCCGATGAAATTGTGTGAAGTAAAAAAGCAAACGCAAAACACAACAAGGCCGTGTCGGCCGGCTACTCATTCCTGGGTTTTAGGACTCTTCCCCGCAGCACTCATGAAGCAAAGTGAAAAGTCTTCCGTCCAAACCTTCATCTTCTGCTTGATGCTGGGGAGACTGGATCCTGTCGGTTCCTCTGCTCGGCGAGAAACGTCCTCCTTTCTCACAATCACCTGTTTCACGCTGGATCTCTCGGCCTCCTTCACTCTGGTGGACCTGTATGCAGAAATGCTAAAAAAAACACACGCAGGCGGATGAGAAACACACACTTCCTGCCAACTTGAATCCATCAGATGGGAGCGCCGACCTATATGGCAGTTTGTGGTCCTCGTCCAGGGTCTCGGAGGAGCCGGTCCGCTTTATGTTGGTTCTCTGGAACTTGCTGGGTTTGGAAACATTGCCGGGCGTGTCGCTCTTTGCGATGATGGAGCTGGCCGGAGTAGACGCCTGCAGACACGTGGGGGAACTGTTTTAGTTTGGGGCGCTTCGTGTCATGTTTGCCTCTAGGTAACTCCAACAGGAAGTAGATGCGAGTGGAGAGAGAGGGAGACATTGGTGCTAGTGCCTACCATCATCTGCCTCTTGGGACTATCCACCACAGCAGCCACAGTCTCTGCTAGCGGAGTGAGGAGGGACATGGAGGAGATATTCAAAGCATCTTCCTCCTCCTCCTCATCATCATCATCACTGTGGTCCAAGGCTCTATCAAACAGCTCGGTGATAACAGCAGAGTTGATGGACTCGTCCACATTCATCTCGGTCTCCTTGACAACCTCCTCTTCTTCTTCTGGGGGTTGGGCACTTTTTTCCTCGACAGGACGGCTGACTGCCTTCAGAGGGCTGGATGCTGAGGCGGGAGGTGACATCATCCACCCAGGAGATGCTATTGCACATTGTTTTAGTTAGTAAAGCATCCTACTTTCCCCATTTTATCATGTGGCCATTACAAGTGATACCAAACAGGTATGTGTGGCAACATCAAAAGCTGGAAACAAAAATCCAATTAGGAGCGTTACGGATGAAAGAACGACTGCCAGAGCTAGAAAACGATCACTCCAAAATCTGGACACAAAGAAGCGTCCAAACATGAAATGTGGTGGAATACCTGGAGGGGGGCACTTTCTGGGTGTATCTGCACCCTCGGGAGACGATGCGGGTTCCTCCTGAGGCTCACACGGGGGCACATGAGTCTCCACGGGCTGGTCAAGCTGCTCCTGAAAAGCATATTATTAAATACACTCTTGCATACAATGAAAGCATGACTTTAGTGTGAGATTTGTGTGTGATGTGCTTATTGTCCAACCCTGATGTCTTCATTTGAAATGGTTTCTGCTGATTTATCATTGTTTTTCCACATGTTGTTGTTGTTCCCCTTCTGAAAGCGACTACGAATCTGAGCCAGCTCAGACTCTCGCTCCTGAAAGCATTTTCAGGTTTGTGATATCGAACAAGAAGATTGCAACAGAAAGAGCATACGTCTTAGCATCGCTAACGTTCATTTACCAGCTTCTGTCTTTGGGCGAGCTCGGCAGAGGTGGTGTTTGCAGTCCGGGCAGCTTGGAGTCGGTCCTGCACCATCCTGGTGTTCGGTGTGACCGCCGATGGAGTTGCGACGGGGGTCTTTGATTGGCTAGCACCCCCAGCTGGAGAGCCCTGGTTGGTGCGCTCCTGGCATCGCTCTCCAAAGCGCTCCAGAAAGGATTTTACACCTGTTGGGAATAAAGAGAAGGATTACATTCTATGTATTCATACATACCACCAAAACAACATTTTTAAACATCGCCTACTTGTGCACATCAGTCAAATACAAAATCGGGTCCCACAAAGTGAGACATGTCTTAACTGTTATATACTGTATATATATATAACCTGGCCAATACGCAAGTATAGTAATCGGCATCAGGAGGGACAAAATGCTCTGGAAACCTTTGTAATAACGTTTTCAAGTAAAACAGTAACTTGGACAAAGCACATTTTACTTTTATTGCTGCATCTACATGAAATAATTGTGTTTTTTTTACCCGAATCTCAACTGTAATAAATAAGTAAAAAATATCGTGTCAACATGACTCACCAGGAGGGCCAGAAGCGGCGGGCTTGCCACGGAGTTCTGGTTTCTGGGGGCTGGAGGCGGGACCCCTGACGAGGGCCTGAGTCTTCAGGGGACTTTGAGGCACAGATGTTGAGGAGATGGGACCAGCTTTCTGGGGACTAGATGGGAAGGCTTTTCCCTGGAGGGAACTCTTCTGGGGACTAGAGGGGACGGGCCTCTCCTGGTTGGAAATCTTCTGGGGACTAGAGGGGACGGGCCTCTCCTGGTTGGAAATCTTCTGGGGACTAGAGGGGCCGGGCCTCTCCTGGTTGGAAATCTTCTGGGGACTAGAGGGGAAGGTCCTCTCCTGGTTGGAACTCTTCTGGGGACTAGAGGGGAAGGTCCTCTCCTGGGTGGAACCCTTCTGGGGACTGATTACGGACTTGAGAACCGGTCTGGCTGCAGGAATATCAGCCTTTTCAGTGCTGGGGAGAATCAGTCGGCTCGGCTTTGCTGGATAATTCACAACCTGTAAAGCAGATGTATTGGTTATATTTTGTAAAGCGTCTACCAGGGCATTTAGAACCAAAACAAACATGAAAGCGGCTGCGTTGACATGGGCATGTTGCGTCAGTCCGGGGAGACAAATGCAATGTGTGCAAGATGACACTGCATTGCAGTTAAGAGCCTGATAGGACTTTTAGGGTAAATTGAAAAACAAGTTGAAACAACACCTTCTATTGAACAACAGACTACTTATGCTGAAGAAAAAGAACTTCAGGTAGGTGAGATGTACCTGAGAGCTGGGTGTAAACTTGCTGCTTGCCATTGAAGCGGCCGCCACGTGGCCTGCAGCACCTGGTTTGGTGCTGGCAGCCACAGCAGCGTCTCTGACCGCTGACTTGGGAACCGTGCTGGCAGGCTTCTCTTTGGCACTCTCCTTGGGAATGTTGGCGTGGCTCAAGTCGTCTTCCCAGGTTCCGATGGTGGCGGCGAGGTTGGCCAGTCGGCCCCTCCTCCCAACTGGAGTTCCCGAGGACACGGTGTGGACGGCAGCCGGCGGGACCTCGGCTCGTTTCTTCAGAGGGGACGTGGGAGCGCAGTCTGGAACTGCATCATGGGAGTCTGAAAAAAGGTGACAAAATGTTTGATACATGGACAAAGTGTATGACTGAGAGACATGAAAGAATGGACATCACACACCCTATTTCAACCTTTCTGGAACAAGTAAGCAACCCACAGTGAATCAGATACGGTGTTTTGCCATTTTGGTGGAAAGCTTTTGTTTAAACTTTGACCGTAGATTTGAAATCTTAAACATATTTCATCTAAACCAAAATAAAAGAAATCCAAAAACCAGCAAAATTAAAATATTCATACCATCACCATCCCAATACTGTCTCTGCTGTGCTAGCCTCTGCAGACGAGACTTCATGCCAGCAGCAGGTGGAGCCCTGACCTCCGCCGGGTCCTTGTTCCCCTGCGAAGCTGAACTGACCATCTCCTCTTCTCTGCTGCTCGGCAGAGTCGGAGCTGGGGTCATTTCCTGCGGCTCTGGGCTTTCCAGGACCTCTGGCTGAGGCTGGAGGGCCGGGCGGGAAGCAGCCTTCTCCAGTGAGGAGGAGTGGCGTACGCTGGCGGGCCCCGCCGGGGGTTTCTTGTCCGTGAGAGGATCCGAGAGCACGTGAGCGACAGCCAGGGACGTCGTTGGCTCCTGGTTCTCCGCGCCGGCCGGGGGCGAGAGGTTTTCCTCCGAACATCTGCGCTTTGAGGGAGACGGCTTGGAGGACACCTGCGGAGCTGGGAGGAAGTGACGGGGGAAGATGAGCAAAGCGTGGAGCTGCAGCTCGGCAGGAAGCTGGAAGCTGACAGGGCCACGCCTCAGCAGACAGCGATCAAACCAACGTGTTCGTACCTTTATCCAATACTGACTCGCTGATCACACGGTTGGTGTCGGCCAGCGGCTCTCTGGGCCGTTTGACCATCTGTCGGTTTGCTGCATTTGGTCTCTCTGCCATTTTCTTCTGCAGATTTTCTCTGCGAGCTCGGGTCCGCTCCAACAGTTTCTGGTTTGACAGAAAAAAAAGAAAAAAAAAGTAAAGAAATGTGACTCCACTTTCTGAGGGCGCAGATACAAAATGTACAAAAAACCCTATTGCAGTAACTAAATTAAATTAGAAGTTGCAAAAATGTGCTATAGTGTTGGAGAGCATTAAATTGTTGCCCTGTTATTTGGACCAGCACCAATGTATAGCAAGGGTTTGTTATAATTTTTTAATGTTTGTATTTTTCCTCTCAATTATAACGGTTTTGTGTACATTCTGCTGTATCCTTTGGAGCTTAGGAACTCTCCCACAACCAAGCAAACATTCATCTAATACAGGGATTCAGAGAATCTGCTACACCAACAAGTACTGAATCATAACAGTTCACATCAACATCTGATCACAAGTGTTCATAAGTGTTGCGCTGCCTGCATGCTTTAGTTTCACTTAAAGAAATACTTCTTCATTCTGGGAAATATGCTTATTCCCCTTCTTAGGAGTAGTTCAAATTCTTCTCCGCTCACAGAAAGAAATGAATACACCTATAACCCCTTTCTTTGATTATACATTGGCAATGTATCTTTAATACACTCTTACATAATCCAACCTGTGATCCTCAAAATGGGATGCTAATTCTGTCCCCCAAATATCTACTGAATCTATTAATGGGCTGCTAACACAAACACAAAGACCAGCCTTCTCCAGCAGACGCAAAAGGGCTCCTGCTCTTGCCCTTCTGTTGGCGTGACATTCCCTTCCTTTGGCCTCACGATCTGATTTACTGCGCAAGCCCAAACACATTCCTGCAGCCGCACCGCAACGCCTTCAGTGTGCAAAACTAGAAGTCACATTTAACAGCATTCCTCAGCAATGAGACACTCCCGCTTGTAGTCCCTGGATTTGAAATTTCAAACTCTGCTGGTTCAGATGCTGGTTACAGGTTTCTTGTAACAACAGCATGAGTGCATCTCGGACCACCTCCAGTGCTGACACACACCACTGCCTTAAATGGAGGCAGGACTTTGACTTGACTAATGTTGCGTTATGTGGGTTTGGGTGTTTCACTGCTGGCGTAAATTGGTGAAGTACAACAGGGAACTGATCAGAAAGAAGCGTGGCTAAATCAACCATTTATTTAGTTATTGGGAAATGGTCAAACATGCAAACTCAATGTTGGAGGGTTAACATCAGCTACATTACGCTATAGGGCGTAGGTAACGTTAGCCGTTAAGAGGATTAGCAACAAGCTAACTGTTGGTTGTTATTTTAGATTCGTGGCTGCAGACAACTGACCAAACAAAGAAACAACATGTGATTTTTTTTTCCCATTGTAAACTACATATCATTGTGAAATACTGTGTGGCAACGTCAGCATGCGCGAAATAATTACCAAAGGAGACAAGTTAGTCAGATTAAAGCAACCAATATAATAAGTATGTTATGTTAGCATTAGCGAGTGACGTCAACATTACGTTAGCTAAAGTGAACGCTACAAATTACCCGCTGTTAGCTAACTTTAGTTTACGTTAAACTTACCTCGGTAAATGGATCCATTTCGTGTTTGTATATCCCTGTCGATCGATATTTCAACAACAGTGTTTAAACGCTGTACACACAAGGCGAGGAAAAGCTGAGCGGCTCACAGCTTCCCTTTTTTCTTCTACTCCCCGCAGTCGAAAACTGTTCAAATTTGAATTTCAGCGCTGCACATACTGCGCATGCTCCAACGGTAGGAAGCCCTTGTGAACCAATCAGGATCAAGACGCCGTGCTTTACACTTGAACATCCTATCAGAAACCGGGGGCGTGGAAAACCAATATGTCACCTTACAAGAAGGCGTCGCTCCATCATTCACCACACATGTGCTTTATGAATCAGCCATCTGTGTATTCAAATGCTAAAGCGGTTAGAAAACCTCCGCTGACCGTCACCACCTTCCGCAAACTGCCACATGGGCACAATGTAGATTTACAAGGCGTGTTGTGGTTTCATACATTTAGATGGGTAATTTGCTCAGTTCATATTTTAGTCAAAAATTTCCTCTTGCTAGTTATTGGAACTATTAAAAAAGTCACCACATTGAATGTCAGAGTGAACTATGAGTAATTTACTAACCCTAATTAATGTAACAACAACACATCTTTTTATAGCTATTTTGTGGATTGTATATTTTCCTATTGTTTTATTTACCCCACATATTTGAATTATGAGTCGTCCATAAAGGATGAACTAAATCGTTTATATGAATCATTTTACAAACCCCCAACAGGACAAAACGGCCTTAATGCTAACTTTTCCTCAATGGGACTTCATTTCCCATGAGTATCTACGTGTATGACGTAGAGAGGTGGTCATCCTCGACACCATGGCAACAGATCAGTCAATGCAGGGACCGCACCACACGAACGGCTCCGGTCCTGTCCGCTTGTGTGAGACTCGGTGTACGCGGTGTCCTTCATGTCAGCGCGGCTGTTTATACACTTATACACAAAAGTGTGTGTGTCGTGACACGCAACGTGAGTCGTCACAGGTAATTTGATTTCGGGCTTTTAATCGGCCAACATTAGCCGGCTTATTTAACGTTAGCTAACGTCAGGTTAACTTTGGTAAGAACGTTTGTATTCTATCCGTCGACACCGTGTTTTTTTTTTTTTTTTAGGTTGAAAGGAGCCTTAAAGGAGGATGCTGGAGTCAATCAAGGTGACAGGTAACGTAGCATTCTTGTGTTTGTCTTATTTTCATTTTTGTGTAGCTAGGAGCTCAATTATTTGAATAAATCCGGGACATTGATAACTGAAAAAATACATTGATATTGACGATTATAGTCAGTTACAACTTAATGGTATGTATGCAGCATCATCTAATCAAAGTTAATTAAGGGATGAAGGGTGAAATCAGAGCTCACAACGCATAATTGAGCTATTATCAATAGGAACATTGAGCATATATAACGTATTTTATAACATATTTTGTATTTCACACATTTGTGTTGTAAAGACTCCGTGCTGACTCATGCTGATTAGTGCTAATCGTCTGCTTTAAACGGACAATAGCGCATCATCGATGATGATGATGATGGACGTGACACTTGAGCATTGATTCATTTTGTTGTGCAGTCCAACCACGTTCAGGTTCATGACCGTGTTTGCTCTCATACATCTCATCTTGTTACTTATTCCTGTGATCTGAGAGCAGCCTCTCACATCAGGTGAAAGCCGAATGCTGAAATACGCAGCTGACGTGTTAGATAATAGTATTTTATTGGGAACGATGCTCAAACTTATCCTTGTTGTTGAGGTCATCGGTCCGTGCTGCCTGTGGTTGCATAGATTCCGCTTCGGTGCTCCTGTCCGAACAGCGTGCCAGCTCCCACTGTGACGATGTTCCAGGTCATCATCCTGGAAACTGCGAAGCCTCTCCCTCTGACTCTTGTGCTTTACTGTCAGTCTCTCAAGACACGATGAGAACATTTCCTCTGTGATGGCAGAGAAGGACGAGACTGGTCATCTGCATCAGATTATGATTGATTAAAAAAAAAGGGAGAAGATAGTTGCTAATTTCGGGATTAAGTTCCCAGCACTGATAACAAGTTGTGGTGCACACAAACTGTATATTAACAAATCTTTATTTTAGCTTGGCATTGGAATACATCTAATTGTATCCTGCCTTAATAAGAGGATTACTCTATTAAGCTATCTATAAAAGATCTGTATGTGAAGGTGATCTAAGCAGCCAACAGATTCACTCTCTCCTTACTGGTTTCTTATCTTACTTCTTTCAGAAAGACTCCACTGGCCAGAGGTAGAAATGTCCAAAAAGTACATCTTAAACTCTGCTGAAAACGCAGTGAGTCCAAGCCAAGTGTACCTGGAGAAGATTTCATCCGGTGTCCTCAAAGACCTTTGCAGCACCGGCTCCAGCAACTACAACGTCCTGCTGCAGAACGATGAGAAGAAGAACCAAAAGCAGTCCTTGTGCAAGAGGCCAAGAACGTCAGTGAAATGCGGCGCCGCATCTAGCAGAAGGAACCGCCCGGTCGTGGCTCCTAAAAAGTTGCGTCCGCCCGAAAGTGTCGGTAGACCCGCGCAGACCAATCGCGTTCTCCCAGGCAACTCCCATCCCTCGAAACCAGCGAGGAACATCGGCGTAGTGGGCAGCGCCGTGGGCCTAACCCCTCGCGCAGGTCCACAGCTGAGAAAAACGTGCCCCCCCGGCTCCCCCCGAACTAAACCGCCCGCGTTGCAGAAAGCAGCAACACCTCGGGAAGTGGAGAACGTCAGAAAGCTGTGCCTCCTCGCAGCCATCAAGCCGTCTAATGTTCAGAAGGAGAAGGCCACGTTTTTCAAGTCCGACTTCACCTACAATCCACAGTTTGAGTACAGCAACCCAGTCCCTCCGCTTGTCCTGGGACGCCACAACAGCGCCTCGGACCGCTTCCTGACACAGGTGAGGGTGCGCCTGTGTTGAGAAAAATCAGTTTGGTGGCGTAGCAACAAATAACCTTTAATTGAAAGCCTGGTGTGTTTCAATGGGACTGCATCTTTTTTATCTGTGTGAGGACACGGACGACATGTCCTCCTGTATTTGAACAAAGGATCAAACGGCCCTGTGCAAAATGAAAGGGTTGTCTCTGAATTGTCGACTCTGCAGTTCCTCATCCAGCAGCTAAAGGGACGGCTATTTTTGCGAGGGATGGGTGGAGACCAAAACAGCAATATTTAGCTTTCATCAAACGTGTAGTTAAGTTTCACCCCTGGGTTACTTTGGATGTCAAACACAAGTTCCCCATTAAGTCTCTGTGTTGTCCTGAAAGTATCAGAGGTGCTCCCTTCAAATGAATGGAACCTATGGTCAGTAAGTGCAGAAACGCACTCATTTTGGCCCCAGAGGCAGTGACACGTCATTAATCACAGCTACAACAAAGTCCCTGCCGGATGAGGTTGCTGCAGAGCCGGCTGGTTCGAGATCAGCGAGTCGAGCCTTGCTGCCAAGGCTGTTTAGCGTCAGGGGCAGATCTCAGGCTGTTGACTCAGGGAAAGAAGAAAGCGGATTGGGATCCATTTCAAGATTGTTTGTTTGTTTCTGGGAAGAACAAAAAAACAGCCGCAGTCTTGGCTGGTGCGTCGTTGTCTAGGCCTCAGGCTTTAGGCGACGGTACACTTCAGTGTTATAAGCGAAGCGTGAAATTAGATGTATTTTTGTCAAAGTGACCTAACAGCGGCATGTAAATAGAAAAATAGATTGGACCGGGACCAAGCATAGAACCTTGACGTACCACAGAGATGAGTTTCCCAATAAGTTGCAACTTCTATATTTGAATATATAAATATATACTTAGTTAAAGAATGTAACAGTTATTACTGCCCAAGAGTAATCCAAAGAATCAACAACAGAAGGTGTCAGAACATTTGGGACATCAGGGCTGTCTCCTCTCTCGTAGGCAGTGCGCATCATGGAGCTGGCCCTGCAGCGGTACGGCAGCTATGAGAAGTTTGAGCAGGCGACCGGGGGCGACCTCCTCACCAAGAGTCGCGTGTGGCACGACATCAAGAAGTACATGGAGAAGGAAGGCTGCGTGGGGGAGGTAAGCGGGCGGGAGGCCGAGGCTCCACTGCAGTACGTGTCGTGCAGCGAACTCGTACGTCGTTATTGCAGAAGAGCAGGCCGAGGGAAAAGGAAAAGTAAGTCCTCGCAAAGAGAAGTCTCCCTGAAGTTTGCCTGCGCGGCGCCGTGATTATGTAACCCTGAAGAAACACACGTTACATCATCGAGTTATTAATGTTCCACCGGACGCATTACATCACACATACACACACACCGTGTATGCCTGTGTGAAGTCTTGAAGACAGTGGGAATAATACTTTGCGGACTCGACCCAAATGCAGCGACACACACAGGCCGACTACACGCGTCTGAATGTGTGCGCCCATGCAGAATAGTTGAATAGTTGTCCAGTTGAATGAGGAACAATAAAAACCATCCCGGATAAGTCAGTCACACACCTTTTCTCATTGTGTATCAAATGAAAATACAAAAAGAAAAGTGAATGTGTATTTCTCCGTGTTGGAAGATCGTAGCCCAGGTGACCGACGACCTCCTGTCCAGAGCCTCCATGACGGTGGTGAACAGCAGACCCACACTGACCATCAACATCTCCACAGCCAGAGAGCACTGGCTGGAAGGCATGCTGCGGCACGAGATCGGTGAGTACGGCAGCTCCCGTACGGGACTTACGCTGTCAAAAAGCAACCTTGGTAACAGTCCTCGTGACCGTCCGCCAGGCACACATTATTTCCGTGGCATCAACAACTGCCACCAGCCGTGGAGCAGCAGCGTGGGCAGGAAGAAGCACAACCTGAAGCCTGCGAACCCCACGGAGGAGGGCCTGGCCAGCATCCACAGCGTCCTGTTCAGGAAAGACCCCACGCTGTGGCGCGCCGCCCTGCTCTACTACACCGTCTATCAGGCCAGCCGCATGTCCTTCTCTCAGCTCTTCCGCAGTCTGGGACGCTTCGTCCAGGACCCCAACACGCGCTGGGACTACTGCGTCCGAGCCAAGCGGGGCCAGGCCGACACCGCGCAGCCAGGTCGCTACGCTCGCACACTAAACGTGGAGACGATCCAGTTGATATGTCTGGAATTGGCATTTGAAAACTCACGCCTCCTTTTCTTACCTCTCACAGGCTGCTTCAGTAAAGACCAGGTCTACCTGGACGGTATCCTGAAGATCCTCAGGTACAGAGACAAGATCGACTTCCCGCTGCTGTTGGCTCTGGGGAAGGTGAGGTAGCTCAACCATCTCCTTCCGGCCGCATTAGAACATTTACTGATGACCTAAGCGGCCGCTCCCTCGAATGATTGTCTGCGGATGCAAACGATTTTATGAGATGTCGTTCACCACCGAAGGGAAGCTGGCGGCTACTGCAACCTGCCTCTAGTTCCTCCCCTTTAACGAGTCAATGCCTGAACTCATATGTCCCCCTCTGACACCTTTCACATGTAGCGTAATGTTTGCTGAAACCGGACGCTGGCACCCCTCCCCTTCTTAATATCTACACAGCTTCCTCAGCTCCGACATACGATGATGACAGTAGTTCAGTTATCCATCAAAAGCTGTTCTCCTTCCTCCATTGTCCTGTTGGTGACGTCTGGTTTCTCACAGCTTGTCTTCGCTTCTCTCTCCGGCGGCTGTAGGTGTCATTCGAAGACGTGGACCGCCTGAAAGCACTCGCCCAGATGGAACACGTCCGCATCCCACACTTCATGCAGGACCAGGCGAGCTACGCGGAGCAGCTGGAGAAAATCATGGCGGTCAACCAGCTGACCGACGAGGAGCTCAAGGCCGTAATCTGAGCCAGCTCGTCCCCCCCCATCCTCCATCCCAACCCCTGAAGGAGACCAGCACGGCCCGCATGCCTCCACAGCGTCATCCTGCCCGCGGCAGCAGACAGTGCGTGTTTGACGGATCCGTTAGTGGACGTTGGCTCTGATTGGTAGATCATCAGTGTTATCGTTGTTTCTCCACTGACGCGTCAGCGTGTTAGCGAATCGTTCCAGCGTTGTGATGACTTTTTTTTTGTGCCGGTGCCAATACAACACTTTTGCTGATCAATACAAATAATGATTTTTAAAGAGTATTTTTTTTTTTTTTTCCATCACATTCTTTGATAGTTTTTATTAATATTTCCCCAAAAGCTTGTTCTAACATTATGACCTAACTTAATGACGTAATAGTTTGCTAATATTTCTAATATTATATTACTCTCTTTACATATAAATATGTGCACATACGTCTGTCTACATCTCACGTGTGGATCTCTATACACTGATTTAACCGTCGGGCTCTGTCAGTCAGAATGATGCCACAGAAGCATCTACAATTAAATAATTCTGACTGACTGGAAACTTCTCGAATGCCAATTTGTGGACATGTGCATGAATATATTAGCTTAAGCATCTAAAACACATTGATCTAGTTCTAATTTAAGGATTCTTTGTCCTTCTGTGATGCACCTGTGATCTAAGTGTACTTACCTTGTGTTTTATATCCGTCTCTTTAGTCCAGACGAACACATTCTTGCACTTTTTTTTATCCTCTAGCAACCACTTAGGGTTCTATTTTTGTAGTACGGATGATAGGCATTAAAAAACAGAAGGTTGTTGCCGGAAAGAAAGGAGGTGAAGGCAGGAAGATTCACAGCAGCTCTGCGTTTCTAGAGAGAAATGGACAGATAACGTGCGAGTGCTTCATCAGCCCTGCCGCTCACAGCCGAGCTGTCGGCATTCTGCTACATTCGCCGAGAATAAAATGTCCTGTGAAAAGTCTGTTTGGAGGTAAATTCCTGTGAAGTGCAGTGACCTGAAGCCCTGTTTGACTCTTTGCACTTCGTGACCTTCGCAGTTACTGTGTCGGTGTCTTGGACAGTGTAAAGGAAGTGGGTGTAGTCACCGGGATGTGCCCGGAACATTTGGGAATTTTGCCCGTCGCCATCTTCTTTTGGAGCTCGAAGTGAGCACATTTGGACGAGAGGGCGTCAGGGTCATCAATCACCCCACATCAATCAATAGTTATTATTATTATTAGTTATTTACTAAATGAACGTCATGCTGTAGTGAAGAAGACTTTGAAACAGGGCTGGAGATCATAAAATAATGTTTGAAATGTTGGAATCAATCAGCTGGGACGTCATTTTCTCATAGACTTCTATGCAATCCAAACGGATGTGACATCCGAAAGCAGTCGCTCTGTTGGACATAAGAAAGAATGAAAGTTTGAGGCACTTCTGCATTGGCTTCACTTTCCAGACCCGGAGGCCACGTCCACTTCTTTTGTGCGTTCCATGTTTGGTGTCATTTGGAATATATTCATGTTTTACGAAACAAAACAAAAGCCTCGTGGTTTTACCGATACACTTGATGAGTACTTGATGTGTTGACTCTGCTCTTTAAATAGTACAACTTTAATTACACAACATTCCTATGTTATCTACTTCAGTGTCTTTTTTTGTGTGATTTTAAATCTTCAAATAAAGTTGACTACCTGAAAATGTGTCCAAAGTCTTTCTTTGTTTATTTTTGTATGAGCATCCTTCACGTTCATAACGCAGAACACTGAATGTTGGGTTTCTATTCATCAGCAGTCATGACGTTGGATTGGTTTCATAAAACATCCCGTTTCCCAACTTCTCAGTGTCAGAGATCAGTGAGGAAAGTTACCGCAGTGACTAAATCTGTCCCAACACACGCTGCGGCCTCTCCGAGCGACGTCCACATGGCGTGTTAACCATTTACCGGCGTCTGGTTCCACCGGGGAACCGGAGACAACCGGAGACACGCCGCACAGCAGGGGTCAGTCCAAAGTACACAGCAGACACACTCCCGCCTCCGTACACGTGCACGCCTAAAAGAGAATTCGCTCTCCTTACAGGATCCCGTGTGCGGGATGCATGTTTTTCAGCGTTGCGCTAATCCACTTTATTTGCAAGGAATCGAAGAAAAAAAAAAGAATGTTGAAATATGTTTGTTGTTTGCATCTGTGTTTCATGGTTGTTAATAGTAATAATAATAATAATATTCATGTTTGTAACCCAAACTGTGTGGTTGACACATGAACACTCCATTTTCTGTTATTTTAGCAATAAATACATTAAACACGCCATCATGACCTCATGTGAAGCGACATTGGACGTGGTTATTGTGAAATAGAGCTAAATCTCCACTAGAGGACAGCAGCTCACTGCGGAACAAACTCAACAGCAGAGAGATGCAGAGAAATCAAGTCATATAATCCACCATGTTCATTTGAAATGTTTGATGGAGCCTCACTTTCGGCTGAAAGTAAGGCACTAAACGTGTTAAATAATAATAATAATAATAAACAATTATATTAAATAATGAGAAATGCTGGCACTATATTTAGAACTATACGTACATTTCTGAATTTCCAATATTAAAGGACAGATGATCCGAATGAATCAATATATTGTGTTTCAGTATTTTATAGTCAGAGAGGAAGCGGAGTCTCTGGCGATCTGTCCATCGGTGGACAAACTCGTCCTCCTGACTGGCAGACGGACACAGAGGACATCCTCATTCAAGAAGTGGTTTGCTCCGTACTTCCTGCAGCAGCTGAGGAAGTTCAACTTGCCAAATCCAACGAAGCTGCACCAATATGTGCAGTCGGCTGCAATCCCCCCCCCACCCTATTTAAAAAAAACCCGACCTGCAGGAGGCCACAGTTAATTAAGACCGTTTTCGATGAGGAGAGACACTTGCATCATTTAGTCGAGCTCGGCCTCCACGAGCCGGGACGTTTTCACCCTCTGAGACAAGCGGCACAGCAGCATGAGACCAATGACAGACACCGCCGGGACATCTATCAATCTCTCTTTATTTTATATACATATAGAAAATGTTTGGCACATTTCTTTTTAAAGTACATTATATATATGTATATATATATATCTTTTTTTTTGTCAGAACATTTTATGGCTCCATCACCAGCGACTATCATACATTGATAAATCTAAAACCAAAAAAGGCAATCGTGGCACTTCTTCACATTCATCAGGAAACTCTGAGAGGCGTAGCCGGATCCGGGCGGCGGGGGAGGGAGGGAGGGGGGGCGGGGTTTAAAGTCTTTGTCACCGCTCGTGTTTGGGCATGACGTCTCCTCTGTCCACCACTGCCACGCCGGGCCCTCTCATCTCCTTCGGGGACACGTCTGCGTAGAACTCGGCCACCACGGGGCAGTGGTCCGACGCCACGCCGCCCCACGACCAGTTGTCCGGGATCCAGGGGTTGGTCAGGCCCTCCCGCACCACCGCGCAGTGGCCTGATGGAGGGAGAGACACAGCGAGAGATGGAGGTCACGCGACTCAAGGGGCCGCACGCCACTAAGGCGAAGGATGCACACGGTCAGCCGCGACTAGACTGGGTTTATATTTACAGGCATTACAAAGTCAACAGAAATTTGCGTAAAAGTTTCCTAATCACCACATGAAATCTTTCGCGTTGTGCGGCCGCGGTGACCTTTGATCGCCACGTCCTCGTCAACCTTCCGTTCACGGGGAGGAAGTGTGCGTACTCAAGTACGGAGGGACGAGCCAAACATGTAAATGTTCTTATGTAAATAGATCAATAAAAAAAGGAAAGCGGGTTTGCTTCGCTGCTACATGTAAATTTCAGCACAGTCGGGTCGAGTCAGACACAAGTCATAAAATCAAGCAACTAGCGGCCCATCAAATGATGATGATGATGATGATGGTGCACCGAGGCCTTGGTCTCTTTGTATAGAGTCAACTTCTACTAGAGTCAAATAGGTTGAGACTCGACTTTGACTCGGAGCGGATGATTAAACTTGACTTTTAAATGACTTTGAATGAGATAAATATATTTATTTTGACTCCGGAGTTGAACTCCACCCGTATCGAATGACACGCGGCTTTATTTACGTTAGAAAAAGCTCACCCAATCAAAATCTACCGCTGTCCCAACGCGCCCACTCAATCATCTACTCCCACCGGCATCACCTACCAGAATAGATCTTCTTGAGGGAGCGGCTCACCCAGATGTTGTCCAGGCAGCGGGTGCCCTGTGGTGAGCGGGTGCTGATGTTGGTGAACTGGGAGGATGGAACCAGGGCGCAGAGCTTCTCCTTCCTCAGAATGTCCAGCTCCGAGCTCTGAGCGGGACAGCCAAAGTCTCCCAGCACCAGCAGCTCCTTCTCGGCTGCAGAGGGGGACGCGTGGAGAAAGATGGAGGACAGGAGGACATAATCATCATTTACAGGCCAATGCGGTTCGATCTGTCGCGTGATCCGTCACTACAAACTACCGCACGTGCAGAATAAGTGACTTTAGCCCACGAGGCGCACGGACCTTTAAGAGTCTCCTGGATGCTGGGGGGGAGGGGCGGACACCTGGCTTCGTCTGCGTTGTGGCTCTTGCCGTTGGACTCTCCCGACGCGGCTGCGGCCTGCATGTGGACGTTGGCGGCGCTCAGCTCGTATGAGCCCACCTGACGGGGGGGGGAGAAGTCAGCCATTGGATTTTCGCTCGGAGCCTCCACACAAATCCGTTTTCGGGAAATGGAGCGTTACGTACAGAGAAGTGAGCCAGGTAGAGGCGAGGGTAGGTGTGGTTTCCGTTGCCGTTGGCGACGGGCGACTCCAGGACCGCAGCATCCTTCAGGTCGACGCCGGACAAAGTGTCCCACAGAAAGCCGGAGTAGCTCACGCCCTGGAAAAATCATGGAGGATCATGGGAAATGGAGTCGGAAACATTGCTCTTAAGGACCACGTGTCTTCTTTAGGAAAGTATGTAGCCGTGTAACCATTTCCACCATTACAGCATTAAGGACAATGGAATGAAGGACAAGGCCACGAATGTCGTCTCCTACTCAACCACAACTTAGACTGTGCATTTCATACAAAAATACATTTATTTATGATTAAAAAAAAAGAATAACACAAATTTAGATTGGATAAGGGTTTTTGGAAAACTGTTAATAAATGTTGGAACAAACCAATAAGCGCTCGTATCTCACGGGACGGCGTGCCGCTTCAAATATTTCGGAATCTTTTTCTGTCGTCGTAAATCTAAATCCGGCCCCTTAAACAAACGTGTCGCTCAAGTACCTTTCCGGAGCGGCCGGTTGGTTTTTCCGACACAACACTTTTCCACAGCCCACGCGGCCTCTTCCACTTGCGCACGCTGGCCAACGTTCCTTGGTTCAACTCCACGCAGAACTGCAACAGAATACAGAGAGAGGACATGGGGACATCAGACGTTTGTTTGGTTGGTTGCACTCCACGATTTAGACGTGTGACGTAAACGTCGATTGTAGTTTTATTTCCGCTGACTGAGAACCCGCTGATTGAATCCTTTGTAATAAAAGTTTGACTGTCTGAGCGAGTGGGAAACAAGTCCAGAACTGTACGTTATAAAACATCGGCATCACCCGAGGACCCATTGAGTTAGTGATGGTGAGAATCAGTGTGCGCTATAGGGAAGAAATAGCTTAAATACATAAAGGGCCACAGCGGTTAACTTCTCTGCAAGGGAAACGGCCACAGGACTGATTGGTTTCTAATCATGAGAGGAGGTCACACGCGGCGTCGTACTGTATTCCAACAGCCGAGGGCGGATTAGCTCGTCAGCGAGGTTCCAGGCACAGGAAGAAGCAATGTGGGGTTTAGTGAACTGTAGTAGCCTCGCCTCACAGAGGAAACGCGGCGAGGAAGAGGAAGCCTCTGGCCGACATCGCCGAGCTCCGTTCTTTGTGCCGGCGTGGAATAAGTAAATAAGAATAATGTAAATAAGTAAATAAGAATAAGGAGAGGAGAACGGAGGGAGCTGCACACGTGCTCTTGGAGGCTCGGGTTTCCCGCCAACGGCTCTAAATTTAACCCGAGAGCTCCCCGGTCGGGACAGCGGGGGGAGTCGGGAGGAACCCCGCGGAGAGCGAGCACCCACACACACACACACATTTAATAATAATCAGTACTGGCGTCCGAGCAGAAGTCTCACATAATGACTAATCACCGGTTCAGCACCGTGTTGCAGTTGACTTTTTACATTTGTTTAAAAGACGTCTCAGAAAACAGGACAACCAGACAACATTAAGTGTTTTTTTTTTTAAATGCATAAATGTTAAAAGTCAAGTGACAGTATGAACTGAATTTGGGCCGATGTGGCTCCTTCAGTTAGTCCCCTTTTCGTTCCACGTTGACATTATAGATGCACTCTATATTACACAGTTACCTTCCTCACACGTGCGTTTTTTTGTGCTCGATTTGCTCAATTCAACATTTTCTCTCCCGCTTTTAAATGTACTTCATGTCTCCTCGCCTGGGCTGCATCTTCCTCTCGTGACACACTGTGAAACATAAAACTACGCAGGTACCACGAGGACGAAAACCCAGAACGCTTCCACAAGAGCCAGATAACACTAATTAACACTCATCTGTGTCAAAGTCTATCAGCTCAGCTCAGCGCTCCCACAGCTTTATCAGCCCGTCCCACCGTGATAAAATAAATAAACGATTTCAGACCGTCGGGGAGGTCAGAACCCCCCCCAACAGGATATACACTCAGGCCATCGAACCTCTGAAGGGAACTTTGCCAGAACACCATCATAAGCCAGCTTGTGGGGCACAAAGTGCGGGCGCGGCGTGCAGTCGGGGGTCTGGCCAGGAGCCCAGAGGGGGCCCGGCGGGGCCCGGAGGAATCACCTGGCAGCGCTGGGGAGTCCTGTGGAACCTGGACCCCGCCGTGTAGGTACTAGCGAAGGGAAAGAAAAAAAAAAAAACACCCCGACAACAAACACTGGCTCGTTTCTCACTGCCAAGGATTTCATTATCTGATTACTAGAGAGGCTGTTTATCAATAGAGCGGAGCGCCAGAACCCAGGAAATAAACCTGTCGTCGGCACTGTTTTATTTCAGGGCTTAAAGCCGGCGAAACCAAATTGGTGCGGAGTTTGAAAGATGTGGGGTCTAACCAAACAAGACGGGGGGGGGCACCGGTCACATTACCGGCAGGCATTTGAAGGTTAGGTTATATTTGCAGAACAACAATTCTGCCGCTTCAATTCATCACCCTGGGATGAGGTTCAACCGCGCGACAGGAAGACATCTAAGAATAGCATAATCACCTTTTAGATCTCATCCATTATTTAGAAGTGTGGCTGCAATGAACGCGGCGGCCTCCAGGAGCCGCCGGCAGAACTCGAGATGAAGTGTCTCTATTCCTCCTGCTCTGCACGTCTTTACTTTCATACGTTTCGGTTTTCAGATCCCTGAAGCTTCTGTGGCGGATTTAAATTTATTTTTTAAAAGGCTGATCAAATATCCTGATTCTGCTTCTTTCATTTGCCCCAAAGGGAAAACCGCTCATGATCGCTCTGCCTGGAACATGAGCAAACATCGACAACAACGACAGCAGCAGCAGCCTCATTAAAGCAGGATGAACAAATCAAGATCTGCAGGAGCGAAATGAAGAGAACTCCCTGAACCCGGCGGGGACTGCCAGAGGACGGGGTCGGCTGTTTCTGAAGTACTTACAAGGAGAAAAGCTCGGCCTTTTGTCCCCGTTGGGCCTCGTAGTTGTTTGTGTTTGCACAAAAGCTTTCTCTCGGTAACCAGGAAGGGGATTTTGCAGTGTGATTATGCCCGGGTTTTGAAACCCAAACCACAGACGGAGAAGGTTCCTTAGCGACAGAGGACAACAGTCTAAAAGCGGCCTTCACTTTATGACTAATTACCACGCGTGTCCCGCTAACACGTCCAGCAGAGCTACAGTGAAACGCTCACGCGGGGGGGAAAACGCTCTCGCTAATTTGACATTTACCACACGAATCCTCCACCATCCGATTTCACGATGCCATGCGTCACGCTTTGAGTGTGGAATCTACGAGGAAATACCTCTCAACTCCCCGCTTGATTTATTCCCGCAGAAAAACCTTGTGAACTGGAGCTTATCGTCTCTATGGAGAGGTTTTCTTCTAATACGTCACGATGTTTATGAAGTGAATTATGGGCCCACTTGCTAAAGCAGGAATGTTCCAGTCTGCTCGCTGTCTGTTGGTAACTCGCAACACGTCGGTGGGCTAGAAATCACTTCTTCAGGCGTTTGGTTGAACTAAACTCCACCGTCTCGTCACTCCTGGTGGCAAAAAAAAAATACCAAGTTGCTATAAATTATTTCCCTTGGCTCCTTCTTAAACATGCTAAATCACAATGCAATTGTGCATGCATTTAAAATCTCAAAATAACGTTCTCCTCACTATTCCAAAAATATGTATTTATACACAAATATGATTATGCATATATATATATATATATATATATATATATATATATATATATATATATATATATATATATATATATATATAATCTGAGCTATGAACGATAAACACAGATTGAACGGTTATTTGGGAGGTTGCACTGCACAGAGCCGAGTGAAAGATCCAGTTCTGAATGGACAAAGTCCCTCGACCACTCGGCAGGAAGAGCGCGTACAGAACACGAGAAGAGAGGGTGATGCTGATGAATTAGACACGGCAGAGTAGATGAGAAAACGGGCGGAAAATCAGCGTGGGAGGCCGGCGGGAGTGAAAACTCTGCACTGTGCCGCCACTCGTCCGGAGGTAACTCGTCCTCCCACCGCCTCGCTCTCCCCGTCCAAAATACTCTGTTGCTGACCTACTTCTCTTTCCACAGAGCTCCGGTTTCTCTGCCAAGGATCCATCTGGTAGCCAATACAGAAAGGGACATTGCACACGTGCGATCGAGTGCGTGTGGGCCGGAAAAAGGAACGCGTCGTACCGCCCCGCAGCCGTCTGCCCAACTGGTAGAATAGTCGGCGGACGCACTGACGTCTTCGCATCGACGCAGACGGCCTTCGTCTCAGCTCAGAGAGAGAGCGAGAGAGAGAGAGAGAGAGAGGCGGCGTGGTGCGACTCGGTTTGCCCCCGGTTCATTCGAGAGAAGTGCTCAAGGGGAAAGCGATGATGAGCATCGGGCCTTCGTCCGGGTGGTCTCACGTAATCGGACCTATCGAGACAAACTATCTCAATGCAACGTGTCCCCGGTTGCGGCCGAAGAGGACGTCCTCCAATCCACAGCGACCCCCCCCCCGAGAAAGAGGCCCAGTTCAAACCCAAATGTGAGCCCAGAAATGGAAGAAATCTTCACTGCAGATAGAGAGACACAGACAGAGAGAGGGAGAGAGAGGGGGGGCTGGCATTTGCATAACAGCAACACATTAAATAAATGGGAAACATTGAGCGAGAGCTTTCTGAGGACATTTCGCCGAGCGGTGAGTCATCTCGTTTACGACGCCGCACATCACAGCGGGCTACAACACCTCCGCCCCCATTCAGCCGGCGTGACCCCCGGCGCCACGTTACCTTATCGAGAGCCTCCCGCTCCAGCAGGTCCTGCACGGCCAGGAGCTTGATGCTGGAAGCAGAAAGAGAGGTGTTTTTTATTTACATGTTCACACGCCGCCACAAAGCACAAACTGTTTCACGGGCGGCGACGTGAGAGACCTTCAGCCGGAGGGAACTTTGCCTGCAAAGAGAAAAATAATACAACTTTCATGTATTTCATACGCGCCCAATGTTCCAATCATATAATGGAGTATATTATTTTTTGGGGGAAGAGGTGGAATGCACATTTAATCAGAATCAGAACTGAGTTTACGAGTATGAATGCGTTAAATTGGGTCTTTGAGGAATTGGAAGCGAGGAAAGAAAAAAAAAACACCCAATAAAGGGTTAGTTTGGCCCCAAAATTACATCTACACATTACATCATAGTACCATTTCACCTGCATCGCTCAGAGCAATAATAAATAACACAGTGAGGACGCGTGAAACAGATACAGTAATGTTTCACAACGCCGGGCCACGTATTCTATTATCGCGCATACTGTGAAACTCTGATATTGTTGACAGAGCAGAACTGGATCCTCATTGTGATCAAGGCACATTTCCTCGGGGGAAAATTCAATGCCTTTTCTGAATAACTGTGTAAGGATTTGTGCCATGACTTCTATTGGGCGACCCGTTACTGCCCTGCGTAGGAGGCGGAGGCCTTTACAGCCCAATAAACATTTATCTGTATACTTTTAAAATGTATTTTACAGGCTGACAGTCGGCACAGTAAACACAGCGCGTCTTACGGCACCAGTGCTTCTCCTCCTGCCTGAAGAGGAACGGTTCTGCGATGCAATTTGCGACGCAAGTGAAGAAAGCACTCCACGGTATTTCATTTGGATTAACGGCGCTTACAAACGGCCATCTGCACATAAAAAAGAAAAAAAGAATTAGTTCCCCAAATCCTTCTAGTTGACATACGCAACCTTCCAGGGCTCAGTTTGAGTCGTCTATTATGTCAGAGTGAGAGGAGAAACTTCTGCGCGAGGCGTTATTCTAATGCACGCACTCGCACGGCTCAGCCTGCAGCGCCATACGCGGCGCTTTGCCCTCGTTCACCTCTGAGCTGCTAATCCACACAGAAAATCACATTGCATAACAGCCTTTTCTATTATTGAAGCGCTGGCCGCCGCCGCTGCTGCTGCTCCTGCTGGGCATCACAGGAGCTGCGTTCCCCCTCCAGGCTGACTCACATTCACTCCACCAGCCAGCGACACCGTCGTAGCGTAAAGCACTCGCCGGGGAGAACACAGAAACCCTCACTTTAGCCCGCGAAGGTCGGCGCCGGCCCAGAGGAGAGCGCTTCCTGCACTCATCTAGACCGAAGCCGCATTCAGGTCCCGCAGGAGGGACGGTCGGAGTGGCCTCCCTCCCACAGAAGACCATTCCACCTTGGGGTTGCAGCTTTTACAGAAAGTGGAGGCCATTTCGTGAGTGCAACATTCTGTGGTTTCACTTAACGCAAATCCCTGCATGTGAGTCGCGACATCGATTGCGACGGTTTCCTTGAACGCTACTTACCGAGTAAGTTTAGGTTTGAGTGTGAGGAGAGACACCGAGTATCATCAGGTGCATTTCAAACACTTAACACATTCACTCCCTCGTTCACGGTTACTGGAATTAGAATCAACTGGAGCAGCTGCTGATGCATATTCAGCAGTCCTCAGCTGGTCCAGTAGGCGAAGGATAAAGGGGCATAGAGGTGAAAGTGGATCTAGATGAGTGAAACTCAGTCTACTACTATTACAGTGAGACATAAATATACTGTACGTGGTTACACGGATATGTTGGCGTACGGTTTAGTGGATTTGATGCTGTTGTCAAGTGAAACGGAATAGTCCAACATAACGACATTAGTCGTCATAGGAGCAACCCGGTAATTCAGTTTTTGACATTACAGATGCACCTGAGGCAACAACATTTTATTTAAATCAAGAAAGGATTAGGCCTCAGGGAGCTAATCATTTTATAGCAGTGTTTTTTAAATCACAAACAAACACATGCACGCTCACAAGCACACACTTTCCCGTAAGAACTTGACAACTTGTGTCCAGGCAGGAAACCTGGACAGCTTTTCACGGTTATTTTCTCCCCCGGCCGCGGTGCCGAGCTGTAACCGTGGCAAATAAGCCGTGAAATGCAAATGACCGACCGGTATCAATATTCCTTCCTTCTTTCGGCGCCCGAACAGAACAGAACAGAACCTCCTCTCGCCTCTCAGCGAGTCCACAGACCATGTTTTGAGAACAAAGAGGCCCGTCGTCGCAGACACAACACGCCTTACACCTCTCCACTGGCGAAGCTGTCGATCGCTCACAGAAACCCTCCTTTACCCCCCCGGCTGCTCCCGTTTCCACCGGGCAGGAAGTCACCAGCAGCACGACCATGTCCGGGGGGACACGAGGGAAGACGCTATAAAAGACGCTCTGTGTGAGATGGGCGAGCGCTTCGATTGCACTCACAGGCCTTTGGAGGCCGATAAACTGTGCTGTGTCTACAGGAGATAGTCCCGATGCAAACAGCACCGCGTGCTTAATCCATCGGCGTCGCCGTGACAACGCAGCCCGTCGGCGAGGAGGTGAATCTGTATCTAGTGCTGCTGTGCAGGCACAAATAAATCACCGTGCACAAATCAGCGTGTGTGTGTGCGTGCGCTTCGGTATTTGTCGGTTAAAAGGCGAATCTGAGGACAGAAGCGAGGTTGCACAGGAGGTGACGAGCGGCGGCGATGACCTTGAACATAAGTGACGCCCCGGGGGATTTTTTTTTAGCCCTGAATGAGGAGAGGGATCCGGGCTGCAGTTTGACAACCATTTAAAGAGACCAACGGAATTAACTTGCACACACACAAGTGCACAAACAGGCGCATTGATGGCAAACCACAAACAGCTAACTGTGGTAGCAACAAACATGGTGCAGCATACAGACCATGAAACCCATGCTTGGAATTTAAAACCAGGAAGCTACAGAAAAACTTTTTCAAGCCACTTTTCAGTGTCGGATACTCTGAACATTGGTTTTAGGCGGAATGTTCCGTTGTTGTAGCGCTGGCATCGAGGAAAGGCCAACGCAGCAGCGTGCTGCAGCCGGCGTTTGGTCTGGTTTGTCCTTTCTGGGCTCCGGTAGAAACGTGGAGCGCTCTTCAAAAAAAGAACCTGCACAAGCGTCGATACGAAGAGGGACAAAAAAAACCAGAAATCACACAACACCGTTCCTTGATGGTGCACTATTCCGACACAGTATTCAGATTAGCGATGCCTGTATTAATCCCTTGGCTACAAGGCAACACATCTTTTGTTTCAATCCCACCGAGTGGAGTCTGATTTCTCCTTCTAGTGACCATGTCCGTTTGATTTGCTGCAGCGGGACACAATTAAAGTGTCAGCTTTTTTTTTTTTTAAAGGAAAATAATTTGGGTTGGGAGCACTGTGCCGGCCCGTGCGACTCCTGGCTGGACGAACTCACTGTCCAACCACAATAAAATGCTGCGCCAATGGAAATTTCCACATGGGCACCCAACACCCTGCGTCAGCTGAGCACAGCCCCCCCCTACCCCCCATCCTCATGGCCCGAGCACCCACGCTCGGCCTCAATCCCCCTGGATTCCTTTAGTAAACGCGGTTGTCTCAGTGAAATCCAAGCGCCCGTCCACCAACATCTCTGAAAGTGCGCCGACATGTGTGTCTCTGATAGTTCTGTCAGCCTGCAAAGGGATTAAAAGACTGCGCGCCGCCAAACTCTGTTTGCATATCTCATAAACCAAGTCCACAGATGTTGGGTACGTCCTGTTGACAGCTGCGCTGGGCTGCGCTGGAATGCCCTTTGGGTAGAACACTTTGCTCCACACTAGTTGAGCAAAAGATCATTTGCTTGAAGGCGCCAAACTAGCAAATAGCAATACAAAGAATGGAAGAATGGGCGTCTTCCAAGAATCAGATAAAATGATCCCGACCTTGCAGTGGTCATCGGCACCCGTCGGCCTGTTGTGTCCTTTAACCCCGCCTCCAACGGAGGGAGGAAAACCATCAGGATAATAATACAAAAATAAATAAGGGCTTTTCAAGTGTCTGCACTGGGAAGGAGATTTACCCGACAAAACAACAGAAGACTCCCATCACGTGACGGACTTAGACAATGAAATGCCGGAGTGCAAAAGCAGCCATTCAGATTCCATCTGAGCATGAAGCAGTTTTTTAGTGGAGAATTGATGAGCTAAACGGGTCGGAAGCAGATCCGATTAGAATAATCGGATTGAGAAAAGAGGCGGCAACAGCAGCTGACATCTATAGGCCTGTCGCTCACAGAGTATCACCAGCAACTGGTAATATTAATATTGGCTTAGTGGGTGCAGCGCAAACACGGCAGCAGTCACCTGCCCCCCTGAAAGAGGCTCAACGGCGCTCCTGGTCACAAGGATTCCTGTTATTTGAGCTCACGTTATTGATTCACTCGCTTACAATTCTTTGCCTTTACTTGCAAAAACGCGGAGACCTTTTTTACATTTCTGTTCCCGTACGACGAACAAGATGACGCCTGATCTCAGCGACGGGGCGGAACGCTAGCTGGCTTCTGGTCTGCATGCTAAGCTAACCACGTCCTGACTGAGTGCATTCTCTCATCCGACTCTTGAAAAAGGAAAATGAGGATCCATTCCTTTTAGAATAAGAGAAGCCGTGTCAGTAAACTGCACACCGCTTCCTCGCTCGCCCTCAATAACTAGCAATAAATAAAAAGAGATGGAAGATCTAATATCAGAGAGACCAGTGTTCTCTGGAAAGATCACTTCCTCACCGCCGGCCTGTGACTCAATGTAATGTTTTTTAATACGTCCTGGTCGGTTGTGTGCGACGCCACACTGGAGGAAATCTCTCTTGCAGCCGCGCTCTACGATTGGGAAAGACGCTGCCTGTCGTTTGTTGCATAAAAGTCTTGCTTCATGCAGCTCGGGAGACGCATTAGACACCACGTGAATGTTTTAAAACCGAGGCAGTCACGTTTTTTTTTTTTTTCCTGTGACGCGGGAGAAGAACCACGGGCTGAGGAAGCTTTTTGGTATTTTATGAAAGTCCTCCCACGCAGAAAGAGCTGATCCCGGGAGCCGATTCGACCGCACAGAACCTTCAGTTCACTGGAGTTCAATGAACTCCAGTAGCTCGCGCCTGGAGGAAAGCCAGGAAGTGTGTAAACTCGGCCTGGATCTTGTGATTGCTCACACGGCGAATACGAGCACTGCGCAAACACACCGAATCTCCCCTCCGGCCTCCTCCTCCTCCTCCTCCTCCTCCTCCTGCTGCTGCTCCTGCTGCTCCCAAACAATGATCCCTACAATACCACCGTCAAGGCTGCAACCCGCGGCGCGGGAACACAGGAAGTCACAGGCGTGATGGAGGCGGAAGTGGTGGAGATTTACAAAAGGATGGGTGGGTTCGGAGCGGAGGAAGATGGAGGTGGATCTAAGGTGGCGCGAAAGGTAACCAGACTGTTCTTAAAATGAAATAAAATAATAATAAATAAAATTAAAAAAAACAGGCGCACGCGCCTTGGACAAACGGATTAGTCACACAAGGCTTCAGCCAGTTTGCTCTGGGTGGGGTGGAGTTTGTGGATGGCCTAATAAACATAGATTGCAGTCATCTGACACGGTGTAATATTTTATTGTCTTCAGTCTCCAGCTGTCCAGAGGAGCCTCTGGACTCCTTCCACAAAGCCTCCTCTCTGCGGTGTAACTTCTTGTTTGATTCAACTAGGTTTGTTTAGCATTAACAATCTAACCGCGCGCAGACAATAAGTGAAATCAGAGAACTCACTCGACATTGGCACATACGTGATGTTCGGGGGGTCAATGCCAAGAGATGGAGCAGACAAGTTTCAAACCTGAGGCCATGCGCTCGGGAAGCAAATCGACAAAGCGTCTGATTAGGAAGTTGCACGCGGCACCGTTTTTGCGGTAAAAAGCTTCACGGTTTTGGTAGATGGTGCCTCGAGAAGGTCGCGCCCTCCCTTGAGAAGTGTGGAATTAAGAACAAACAATAACTGGAGGAACGTGTCAGGCAATCTCGGCCCTGAGCCTGATAGAAGCGAGCAGCTGTCTGTCAGGATGTTGACACGTGGAACCAGGCTGAACTAATCTCTGGTTTATCAGGGCAGATTAACCTGCATTTGCACAGATATAGCGATCTGCATTATGTTGCACTTTGGGCAAAAAGAACACGGTCGCCCATAACAGATCGTGGTGTTCTTTGTTGTTGATATCATGCATATTTTAATCGATATTTGCACTTTCACTTTTTTATGTTTTCATAAGATGAGTTTTAAATATGGGGCAAGGTTAATTTTGTTGGGACAGTAATGATCCGGGACCTTTGGGTTAATGTTGTACTTAGTCAAATCAACAAAAAAAATTCATTTGTATACCAAAGGAACACAGGGGATCATTTGCAAGCCCAACTTGTTTCGGTGGAATTTAAGGACCTAAAGAAGAAGAATCTGTACCTCACTTTTGAAATCTGGGACTTTGATTATCGATCGCGTGTTTACGCTTCAGGTGTCACGAGTGCGCGCGGGTATGAGCGCGTGGGTGTTTTCACTCACTCGTTCTCCAGCAGGGTCATGCACACCACCTCTTTGACCCCCGGGTTGTTGGCCTTGTCGCAAGAGCAGCCCTGCAGGCTCCAGGTGGCCAGACGCACCACGGGCTTCCCGTCCCGCAGGCCGCAGGGGGGCTCCGCGTCGGGCCGCACGGAGCTGATCTGGGTCGGTCCTCCGGGCGGAAGGTCCAGGTCGTCGCTTCTGAGGCTGCACGAGGTCGGGCTCGGGTGGGACTTGGTGGCGCAGGTCAGCCCCGCGTTGGTGTTCGTGGACGGCGCCCTGGAGCGCTCCACGAACACCTGGAAGCGGATTTTGTCCAGCAGGGAGCTGTTGATGTGGTTGACCCTCACCAGGTCCTCGATGCTTCTGAACGCGCCGTGCTCCGCCCGGTAGGCCACGATGTTCTTGGCGATCTTCTCCGTGATGCCTCGGATGCTCATGAGCTGCGCCGGGGTGGCGGTGTTGATGTTCATCCCGGAGCAGGACTGGTGGTCCGGATCTTTGCGCAGCGACGACGGCGAATGCTGCGACGAACTGGTCCTGCTGGACACGCAGATCTCCAGCTTGATCGCCTCCAGCTTGGTGGCCCCGATCCCGCTCACCAGAGCCAGGTCCTCCACCTTCCTGAACCCGTCGATACAGCACCGGTACTCCACAATGTTCTGCGCAACGGCGCGGTTGACTCCCGGCAGAGTCATGAGCTCCTCCTCCGTGGCGGTGTTGATGTTCAGGCGCTCCTGGTTCACCAGGATGTGGCCGAAGTTGCAGGCGGCGCTGAATTTGCGCTTGCCGCAGCTGAAGTCCGTGGGGTCCCGGGGGATGGAGCGGTGGCAGCCCAGACTCCCACCCATCGCTCCGGCAGCGGGTCACCGGGTGGGGTCGGGTCGGGTGTGGTGGGATGGGAGGGGGTGGAGGGGGGGGGCGCTCGGATCAGTGCAGCGGGAGCGGCTGAAACACAACATTCACGGAGGTGACGGTCGCGGAGACGAAGGCGCACATCCGCACCTGCGGGTGTCGTATCATAGTGTAGTGATCGTACGCACCATAGAGAGGTTGTCCTGAGTCCGGGCTACATGGTGCATGTGTCCACACACGCACGCGCGCGCGCCGGTCCTTCGCGCACGCTGACGGAGATGTCAGAGTTGGATATTTGGGTTTCTCTGTAAACTTTGTCCTCCAACTGTCCGCCGGGTGACTGGACACAGCTCGGCCTCCACGCGCGCTCTTCTGACAGCGAGACGCACACGCCGATACGAACCATTGCGCCCGACGCGCGTCAAGCGGCGCGGCGTCACACGGGCTCAAACCGGAAGTCCAAGCGGTAGTCTTCAGAATAAAGGTAATGTAAGTGCACTTTATGGACACACAGACAATTGTTGTCAGTTGTTGGATTGAATTAGTTACTGATTTTGTTGTTCACATAAATATGGGAGCCAGGAATAAAGAATAAATAAATAATGGGACAGAAATAAATAGTGATCATACAAATCAAATGTATTACTTAAACGCCGCCCCACCCCCCCCAAAAAAATCCAACTATCCTGGGAATTAATAGGGAACATGTTTTTTGGTAATTTTATACTGAAGACCTTTAACCGTTTATTATTTAAGTTTATTGGGACATTAAATGGTATCCTAATAAATGTTTACACTTTATTTTCCCCCTTCAATCTATGTATTTATAGATGTCAGTACACTTAATGTAATACTTATTTGGATGAATTCAATTGATACAAAAGTCTTGATTAGTACGTATTATTTTGGTTACATTACAATTAATGACTATGCTTATTGATTACTCTATTCCCCAAATAATACCCTGTTTTGTATATTTGTACCTATTACCTCAAATATCATGTCTTCTAATAAAATGTATATTTGTATAATTGTCTTATCTTGGTGCCTGGAGCCCGTTTATGCCCGCAGCTAAAAAGCTTTTGTTTTGAAATCAAAAACCTTCCTCTGCCGTCATACGTTTCATTCTGCAAGCAGCAGGAGTTTCAAGCTTAACAACCAAATATTTTCTGTCACTGGGGAAGAGAAGTTTATTATACATACGAGTATATTTTTATTACGGACCTTTTGGTTAATTATTGATCAATATTGATTCCCCGGCCTGGTGGTGTAGCAACGAAAAGCACTCTTTAAGTAAACCAGGGTAACAAGGTTTTACAAATATTCATTAACTACATTTAAACTAAAATAAAATAAAAGTAAATTAAATTTCAGTTTTCCAAAAGCCCTTTTACGCTAAATCTGGAAGCATTAATATCTAAATGGGTTGAAACCTGCAGTTTCTCCACTCCTTTGTGCGATGGGATCTGTGGTGTGTCTCAGCTGCATCTCAGACTTTCTAGCATTATTGTGGAAAGCATGCGTTTATTTCTCTGGCTCCTTCGGCTCGGATCCTGCCTGATTGAATTAGCATAGAATTATACTTTCTGATAAGATCACGTCCCTTTTGTTCCACCCTTTTTAACGTCATTGATCCGCTGATCGTTTACTCTCTCGTGTCTGAGGTTCTGTAGAGGACTTTGAGGGCCCTGAATGGTGTTTTAGGCACAGCGAGAAGATTTAAATAGAAAACAGGTTCTTGAGACTGAGTTCTTGATGGAGTTCAAGGAAATCTTTAACTGAGGCTCAACTCTTGAGGTTATTTGGTGTTTCCATAAGGAGTCCCAAAATAACTGGGTTTTGGGAGGTCCTCAGGTTTTCCACAGTGACTTCAGAGTTTGAGAAGTAATTAAAGAGGTCGAGAGTCACATGAGCACTTGAAAAGATTTCAGGTAAAATGCAGCTGTACAAGGATCCTTGAGGTGCCTCCCGGGGGTCTAAGTGGGTTGTTAACGTGACCCGAGCGCTCCGAGGTTCTTGATACACTCGTGTGGGTTTAAATAAGACTCGTCTTGAGAGTGCCAAGAACTAAAATAGCGGTGGTTAAATTCTCCACAGCGAGAGAATGAAGGATCGTTATTTTGATCGTGGGTTTCGTCCATAGACTGTTTCATTAGAGCAGGATATCAAACCGGTGTAGATTCTGTCACATTGCTCAGTTTACGTTGTCAAATGGGTGTGATGTGCAGTTAGTGACCGATGACTTGGATCTCTGGCCCAGACAGAAACCCAGACGGTTACCCAGAATCCTCTGGTGGTGAAAGGATAAGTCACTGTGCACATAACAGCAATATTTGAGCCCATTGGATAAATACCAGACAACACCACCTCTGCTTGACCTCTTTTGCAACAGAAGATTTCCAGCACAGCTAAAATAGAATAAAATGAAATGCACGGCATTAAATAGCACTTTTCTAACTAATGATGTAATGTCCATGTAAGACTAATCCGTTTTAAGGATAATTAATGCTCCATCATATTTTCTGAGGTGATGAAACTCAATACAAGAAAGACTATTGCATTCTAACGTTTATATGCCAAAAACAAAATTGTGTAAATATTGAAATACTGGCGGTAAATGCTGTAAAGCATTTGCATGCCTTCTGTGGCTGGGAACACATTCTGACCGTCCCAGAGGACCAGCTCCTGCAGGCTTATCGTTCTGCTCAGAGCTGCTGCTGACCCAGAAAAACTGCAGTTTTCAGCGAACCAGGTCAATGTCAGAACAGCCATTAACCAAACATGGACCGGCCGATAGACCCGATAAAGGAGCAGAGCTCGCCATCGATCGTGGAGGAGAGTCTCAATGACCAAACAAGGAGGCACGGTGCCCCCCCCCCCCCCCTCTCCCCTCCCCAGTGACTACGGGTCATTGTAATCAGGGCCCCTTTAGGAAGAATGACATAAGAGCAGTTCTGGCCTTCTCGGGTGGGCTGACACATGAGGTTTTAGTGTGCCCCGCTGTTATTGGCCGAGGGAGTCTTCACCTGGGTGACCCGAGGGGACGGCCGGCCAATCAGAGATGAGGGGCAGAGGCGAGCGCGAAAGGCCGCGTCCGCAGTACAGTGTGTGTGTGTGTGTGTGATGCCACACAACAGCTGGGAGTCCAAAGGGTCCAATCTTTGTTCAAATAAGCCAAAGACAACTTAAGGTAATGAAGCGGAGACCTTTCTTCATATTTAATGGGGCTCTATTGAAGACTCGACCTGATCCATATTAAGTATTTCCGTGTGGAGACCTCAATACACACAGATGTTCCGTTTTTCATAAGTAAACTGTGGACAGGAAGTACAACTGGACCTAAGCCGTTTCCTAGCAACACACAGGTTCAGCAGGGACTTTTACATCTATACTCCACCCATCTACTGCTGATGTGTGCACAAGGGTTTGTTTTGGTAAGATTAGTTAATGGGGGGGGGCAAGGAAGGAGAACCCTTCAATACACAGATAAAACAAGCTCACTTTGCACTGAAATCTTCAGCCTCATCAGTGCCAAGTTAGCGACACTCAGACGGAGGTGGACCACGTCGCTGATAAAACCTAATCGGACTGGTTTCGGCAGACAAAAAGTAGGTGAGAGGCCACGAAAACACGCACACACACACGAGCGGAGGGCGAATCCTTTACGCAGCGCAAACGAGGGCTTTAAGTACATTAAGAGAAAAACAGCTGGGCTGTGGTTAAAGTTCAGAGACACAGAAAAGGTTGGGCCCCAGCAGGAGGCCGGTCAGTACGGCGTGCTGCTGCCCCCTGCTGGCCAGGAGGGGAAGGGGGGGTATTTACTGCCACTCTGCTCAGTCTCATCCACCTGAGAAATATGATTGTAGTGATCTTCTTCCCCCCCGAAACACTGTATTGATACAAATACAGTGTTTCGTATCCTCATGAGACATTTCCTGTGCAGCATGTAAAATATTACAAATGCTGCTGGCAAGGTTATGATTCAGGCTTTAAAAAAAAATAAAAACAATTGGGGTGGAAACTGGCAATCTGTAGCCGTCCTGACCTCCACCACATGGACAGCTTGGGGATGGACTGGAACGCTGACTGGGAGACAGAAACCAGTGTTTGCTGAGCTGGGGCAGATCTCCGCAGGCGGGTAACACGTTGGCTGGTGCGCCTGAAACCAGAGGAGCGACGGCTCCCAGTGGTTAAAAATAACACATGGCTGGAATACTTAGCTATCCACAAACCTACGCATTTATGTATTTAAGACATTTGAAGCAAAGTTCAGTTTTTTTCCCCCCATCACAATTTTATTATGTGACTTTTTACAATAAAAACAAGACATTACAAAATAAATTGCAGTACACAAACGGCGCTAAAAGATTCAAATCGGAAATGTCTTTAAAATAGAATCTGCACAAGAAGTTCAAATAAATTCATGTTAAAGCACCTCGAGAGCAGTTTTTCTAGACGTTGTTACACTCTGAATGAGTGAAGTCGGGAATAAAAGTTGTTTCCAAAAGCAAGGCTGAAAAAAAACAAAAAAAAACAACATCATTTCGATACCAGGCTGATATAAAATTAAAAGACAATGATGCAAAAACTAGTTAGAATAAGCAGAGTTCGATCATGGTTGTTGCTGAACACGGCAGTTCTTGATTATACAATTTACAAAACAGGAGGAGATGGAGGAGCTTACCACTTGGGAGAAAAATAAATGCGATACCTAAATATGTGAACCGAAAGACACAAATATATATATATATAAAAAAAACAAAAAACAGTGCCTGAGGTGAGGTTCGGCCTCACGCCGCCTGCAGGAAGCGAAGGGCCGACCTCTTGGTTTGGTTTTTGGCATTAAAAAGGATGCAGCGCGGCATCGGACATTCCCAGAGTAGAAGAAGCGAGGAGGAAGACTGAACTTTGTCCCGATGGTCATGGAGGAAGAACACCAGTTGGTTCCATACAGAGATTATAGCAGTTCTTTGAGGACGAGTCCGGGCGACGCTGCACCCGGCGCTCACGGGGGCGTTACACAGTAATGTGGTCAAACAGCGGGTGGAGTTGATCGACGGATGCTCAGGCGATCAAGGCTGGCGGGTTGGCAAAGAAGATTTTTTTTTAAAATACACTGTAACATGAGAAAAGGTCCTCGGGAGTAATTAAAAGATCTTCTTCTTTTTGTTCTTTTCCAAGGTCCTGTGAAAACAAAGCAGGGGGGCAGTTAAGCGCAAAGTCTACGACCTCCATCCAAAACCACCACGGTGACGCACGCGTCAGTCCGCACGTACTGACCCCAAACCCGGTTCTGACACAATCACTTACTCACTGGACAAACAAGTCCGCAATACGACATCTTTTAAATCCTCCCAAAGCCTCTTGGGAAAAGAGGCTTTTTGAAGAGTTACGTTCTAGTGATTTGTTACACAAAATGCTTTAAAGCAGCGGTCAGTTACAGATAATAATAATCGACGTGAGCAAAGCATTTTTTGTTGTATTTCAGTCACATTTTGCAGGCGAATCTTCCTCTAAACCGCCGTTGGTTCAAAACTCCAGTAATTTGTTTATGCTGAATCCTAAATCTTGCCCAGTATTTTACTACATTAGCTTATTTTTCTATTTCCTTATACCATCTATTTCACTTCGGTCTGGGCTATTTTTACAAAACTGTGATATGTAATTTTACTTGTAATAAAAATAAGTGACATGTTTCATTGTGAACAAACGATTGTTAATAGTTATTATTGTTCCTGTAAAAAAAAAATCTAATATTTTCGGATTTGGGAATTCACTTTTTGAGCCTTTTCTTGATGAAGTGCAACTTCAACTTCCTTTTCTCTCGTTTACCTGGAGGCGTCCAGCTTCTGCTGCTCCAGGATCCTCTGCTGGGCCTCCCAGCCGCCCTTCTCCTCCTCGTGCTGCCGACGTCTCTCCTCCAGTTCTCTGTGCTGCGCCTCCAGGTTCTTTTTCATTTGCTCGTGACGCCTCTGGAGCTGCGGGGACACGGAGGGACAGTCGAGAGGTTAACAGAGCGTCAACCAGAGAGAGAAAAAACACACACTGGGGGTGGGAGCGAAGGAGGAGGATTCGCTTACCTCAACCTCGGAGTCTCGGAGCTTCTGCAGCTTCTCTTTGACCTTCATCTCAAACACTTGCTCCATTTCCTGTTCCATCTTCCTCATCTTGGACACGTGGTCCCGTCGCTCCTCCTCCATCTGGGCTAGAGGACTCCTGGAGACACAAGCCAGTCATCACACAGTGGTAGGTGGATGGCCACTGGGACATCGCGACCCCCCCCTCATACTTGGAGAAGAAGCAGGATGAGGGAAGGAGGAAAGGCACCGGCTTGCATGCTCGCCTTGTTTGTTTGTTGAAAAACGTGTCTATGGCAAATGTAACGTACATCTAGAGGATGCTCCAAAAAAATTAATGCCCCCATAAAAACAAAATGGTTTAAGTATTTTGACGATATTGTAATTATTTTTGCTGGATGAAACTCCAAAGCAAGAAGACAAGCCAGAGGATTGCTGCTTCAGAGCAGGACAACGTTTGGATGCATTAGATTCCCCGTAGAACCTTATAAGATACGACATTTGTGATCCGTGACAAAAGAGGATGGTTGGAATAGTTCTATTCAAATAAATGCAAGCGTTTCAAAAGGGTTGTAGGTGAGACAAATAAGCGGAAGCAAGGAATCAGGAGAAAAGGTTTGAGATAAAAAGGTGCAAATGCATTCCTTGCGAGCGAGTTTGAAGAATTCGAGTAACACTTACATGCCGTCAGTCGTCTCAGTTCTAAAAACAAACAGATGCAGACACTTAGCATGCTGCCATGAACCATGCATGAGCTTGTGAGTGTGTTGGTGATTACCGACAGCTGCAGCCGGTGGATTAGCAGTCAGACTCAGTTAGTCAAATCAAACAAAAAACGGCTACTGGTGGACGGTTAGTGTGTGCGTGTGCGTGTGCACGCGTGTGTTGGCTCGTCTGGGCCAAGAGTGGGTTTAAAGATTTTGCCTGCGTCAGCTTACCAACTTTAATCTGGAGGCCAGTCGCTGCAGACTGCGACCCCTGACCTCTGGTTTCCTCCATGTTTACACAGTGATAGAACCAGCAGGAGGAACCCACCCCCCCACCCCGAGGTCACGCTACTGACGTGCTTTTCGGCAACCCAAACAGCGCGGTTCTGAGCGCGCTGCGCTGGCGGACCTACTTGGTGAGCTGTCCCTTGTTCTTGTTGTTGTCCACACCGTTGTAGGTCACTGCAGCCAGTTTCCTGCTACGGTAGTTTTCGTAGTGAACGTTGTTGGTCACGTCCTTCAGGTCCTGCATGTGGGTCCTGGAGCACAACGAGAGAGAAGGAAGGAAACCCAATTATTCTAGTGAGGTTGACTTTCTCTCAGGGGAAAAACCTCGCGAAGAAGACGTTTAGAACCAGTGAGGCATCGGGCATGTTTTCGCTGACCTGATGAGCATGTTCCTGAGGATCGTAAAATCACAGTGCTCTCCGTTTTCCACTGTAAGAAGAGAGAGAGAAGAGGTTAGCACACAGACAAGAAGGTCCGACAGCAACTATTTTGGGGTGAAAGTCAAAATGTCACAAAAGTTTAAAAAAAAATTAGATTAAAAAAAAAATGTCCCAAGAAAAGGAGAAAAAAAAAAAAAAATGCAACCAGAGACCTGGACTGGAACCCTCAAGACTAAATGGAAGAATGAATAGTAGTGGGTGTGAATATTATTATGTAAAATGATATTTGCACAGTGAAACGCCCTATGGCTAAATTAATTCATGGAATTACGACCCAGCGTCGCTTTATTTTAGCTTCAGAATTTGCCGTTAATTATTGCTTCTACTCGCATGCAAAAATCTGAAAACACCATTTGTGAAAATTAAACATTCCCTTTCAGGATGAGCTGCAGGCGACCGGTAGGAGCTCCCTTTTCATCAGCTTTGTCTCAAGAGTCGCTCGGGCTTTTTTCGAGGCCTTGCCACGGCACAGATGGCTGCAGTACCAAAAGCCACCAGCAGGGGGCATCACGTGTTCCTCTCCACAGCTAAACTCACCACAGTCCTCTGGGATTTCTCTGGACTGCTGTGGTAGAGTGGCTCGCATAGTTTCTCAGGGACCTTGCCCTCTTTCCCTCTCCCCCACCCGCTCAAAAACATTTGCGGTATTCCAGAACTCCCCACGGACGGCATCACAGGCTCATAGCAGCACTCAAGTTAACCACCCGGCCGTACGGTACCCAGAAGAATTAACAGCCCAAGAACCAAGACGACGATTCTCCAACAGCTACAGTAAATTCCTCCGATGTTCCCACTGGGTCCGCGTGTACTCATCACTTCAAACTCAGGCAGTCGCACTGCGTCAAACCACAGAGCGACGGCTACATCCTGTGTCAGGCCAAACGGGGCGCTCACATCCTGTGACAGGGAAATTTGACGTTTCTCTTCTCTAATTGCCGCAAAGTTGATGAAGATCCAGCCAGCAATACATTCTGTTTGAACATGAGGGAGCGTCAAATAAATCTACAATTTTGTCTTAGGGCTGGCGCATGCGTCTGCGTCTTTACGCACCGTCGTGTCGACGCACTCGTTTCAATTCATGGTTCTAAAAGTCTTGCGTGCGTTGCAGAGCAATTCACCACCAGAACAGGTGGAGTCACGTGTTTCTGTTGAAGACGACCTAGAGAGTCACGCCTGTGTGTGGAAGTCGTTGGTTTGTTGATTTATTTATCATAGACTTTATTGCCCCGTGCATCGCCACTGCTGCTTTTCATCGCGGACACATTTGTCCCGTATTTTCCTCCACAACTTCATCCCCCTCGACCGACAAACGCACGTTTGCGGAGATCTCCCTCCACGAATCAGAGTCCATCCGCGCGTCCTTATAGTCCGCCAATGACGGCTTGTAGAAGTGGTCATATTTACGCATTTTTCAGAAAAGTTCTCTACAACAATTGATTTAGTGAGAATAACGTTCTCCCCTTTATAAAAATGAACATTCAGAACAATCAACTTCTATGAAATACTTATGGACCCTTCAATGTGTTGCCATTTAAAAATACTACATTAACCAGTATTTATACAGTCTCCACCTTTTTTTGTAAGCTGATGTTCAGCCATTGATTGAGTGTTAATATACTACATAGAAAATATATTTATAGGCTGTGAGCCTTTACCACGCCCTCCTGTGTGTGTGTGTGTGTGTGTGTGTGTGTGTGTGTGTGTGTGTGTGTGTGTGTGTGTGTGTGTGTGTGTGTGTGTGTGTGTGTGTGTGTGTGTGTACGAGCTGATGGATCATGCCCCCGCCTGCTCAATAACACAATACAATAAATACTGGTGTATTTTCCACTGTGAGCGAGAGATTCCATCCAGTCGATCAATTCACAAGCTGGAATCAGATGACCTTTGACCTCTCACCTTCAGCCACACCCCAGGGGTACTGCCTCCCACGCACTCGCTTTCCGTTGACCTCGATGATGGTGTTACTACCGACTACAGCCAGGGGTAAACGATCCTGCGAGGGGGGGGAAACTCAACTGTTACACGGGTCACGTGTGTGTGTGTGTGTGTGTGTCACAAAGGAGAGAACTGTTTATGGAGACCGGGGGGGGAGGAGTCATTAGAAGGGCGGACCTTGATTCTCCTGATCATCTTCATCTCCTCTTCGTCATCCGTCTCGGGAAACTCGTAGATTTTGATTTTGTGCTCCTGGATTTCTTTCATGATCTGCACACAGCGGAGAGGAGAAACTTAAAAACAGCGATGTGAGCGAGCTGCATGTGGGACAAACTGGTCCAGAAACATCAATAGTCAGAGGCTACTCAATATACACACACACAGTGTGTCTGTGCATGTACATATTGGGATCCAAACATGTTTGATTAAATAAAGGCTGGTTTCTGGTCAGAAACAGGAAATATCTACAGCGACACATTAACAGACGATCAAACAATAACATGGAACCAGTCCTGAGAGATGCGCGACCAATAGGAACACATGCAAGTTCAGCTAGAAGTCACACACACACACACACACACACACACACACACCTGTTTCTTGAACTGTTGACACTCCTCTGGGGTCATTGTGTCGGCTTTGGCGATGAGGGGAATGATGTTCACCTTTTCATGTAACCTCTTCATGAATTCAATATCCAGAGGCTTTAGCCTGAGGAAAGAGCAAAGAAAGGGGACTTTAGTTTAATGGATAGTGTGCAAGTGAAGGACACACACACACACACACACACAGGTCATGTTTCAGAGCTTAGCTGAACTCAACCTGCACATCTGGATTGACGAGACCGCCTCGTAAATTCGAGGGTTTGGACTCTTAAATTCTTAAAGGGCTGTAACAAATGTCCTTTTTATTTAATATATCCAATGCTTTGATTTACATTTTCGAATGAAACTGGTAATTCAGCATTTTCATTTATACATACTTCCACCAGTTTTAAACTTGGTTAAACTGCCAAATCCAATAAGTAATAAGAAGTTGGCAAAAGTTGTATGTCTTTTAGTTGTAGTCACACTGCCGTGATGAGCAGCACCCACCCGTGTCCAGACGGAGCGATGAAGTACAGGCAGCACTGCACTCTGCTGTCCGGCATCAGCCGCCTGTTGACCCGGGACTCCGCGTTGAGGTAATCCTCGAACTTACTGTCGATGTAGTCGATGACTGGCTGCCAGCTGAGGGACCACAAGTCAAATGGCGTCAGGCACGTGGAGGGGGAAATGGCGAGAGGCGCGCACGCCGACCGGCGACGGGGGCTCACCAGTTGCTGTTGTCGACTGCGTCTCCAAAGCCGGGGGTGTCGACGATGGTGAGCAGGAGCTGCACGCCTCCTTCCTTTACAAGAACCTTGGACTGCTCCACCTGCAAACGACGACAAAAGGCCGGTGGAATTCAGCGCAAAAGGAGAGGGTGGTTCCTCTGTGCTTAAAGTCCATCAATCTCCACATTTAATTGCTCGGTTGAGGTTTTGTTTGTTTGGTCGGATTTCTGGTCAACCGCAAATTAAAAACACAAAAAGACGAAGCCCTTTAATCCCGTTTAGATTTCAAAACCACTTTTTGGAAACATGTGCCGCGAGCTTTAAATCGAGTCATTAAATTGTAAATGTCTCAATGACATTTAAGACAGCATGTTGGATATTTTCATAAGGCATTAATAAAGAGTGGAGTGAAGTTGCGGGTTTGAGAGTCCAGGAAAATCAATGTTCAGTTTGAAATAAAGAAACCTAAAAAAAGGTGGAAATTGTGATTTTTCGGACAAACTTTGATTAAAATCAGCAGATCCAAACTCTCCGTGTGGCCGAGGTCGGATCCGAGCAGACAAACAGACATTACGACGCTCCCCAAAACCCCACGCGTCACCGATTTCAGGCCGACTGGAAACATAAACCCCCGCTGAGCCGAGAACGTTGGAACGCTCTCCACATTTGGGTTTGGCCGAGCTGCTGCCGCACACTTAAGAGTTGCCGCAGAAATGCCGCCGGTGACGAGGCGAAGCCAGACTCTCACAACGGAACTCCAGGGAGGAACCGTTGACCCGCTATAGGGGAAAAAATTAAAGCTACCAATAATGATAATATTATTAATGATCTAATTAAATGACAGAGTAGTTGTGAAAGAATGTCGTCACACTTGCATGAGAAGGCGAAACACGTGCGTGTCCTACAAGGCGACTGCCTGTTGGTACAACCGGCGTTAAGTGAAGAGCTGCTGAGGGGACGACGCTGAAGAGTCCCACAGTGTCTCTGTTCAGCGGCATGACAGCACGCGTCACGGCTATTTGCCAACGCGCTGCCCACAGACATGAGCTCATGGGTAAAAAAGGAACAACACTCGGCTACGCGGACAGCAGGGAATGGAAAAGCTGCAGGCGTATTTATGTACAAGACCAGACGCATGGGACGACATCCCTCACGTTGGACGGCGTCATGTTTTAAAAGACCGTAAGGCTTATGATAATAATCCCTTATTATACAGAAATGGAATCAAACGAAGACGGGTTTTTTTACGGAATGCGAATGAGTTTGTGCAAAAATAAAACAATGAATCTAGATGAAATTAAACAATTTGCTGAAAGAAAGAGAGTCCGTTGTATAAAAATATTTACTTAATCAGATTATCTTGTTATTTTAATCTCCAAAATTCCCCTTAGGAGGGAGCAGTGGCTCGTTAAAAACAAGGCATGTCTGTGCATTGGCGGGACAAGACCGAGCTCGGCACATCACGCCCCCTTTAAGTGCCTGTCCTGGGACGCGCTCAGCCTCCTCGAGCCTCGTTAACCTGGAACAACAGATTATTCTGCTGCGTTGATCACCTGCGACAGGTCAACACTCCCTCTATCCGCCCGCCTGGTGGCCGCGGGACTTGTCGCCATACAGACATCATGCCGTCTGGGTTTCATAGAATTCTTTGGCAGGACTCAGAAAGTGACCACAGTTATTTGAAATGAAATTATTTGCGTAGATCCCGGCGTTTAACAAGCGATACAAACAGAGATGATTTCATTTTAAGCACACATATCGCTTTGGGAGCGGAAGGCCTTGTGGGATCCAACAAAGCCGCACACCAACTAAATCCCATTTTGAAGAAGCTGAGGTTGAGGGGTGTAACGGAGAGGTAAATAAATTGGAACCAGCGGCGGAACGAGAGCAGGCGTGACACACCACCCCCCCCCCCCCCCCCCCCCCCTGCTGTGTTGTTGGGGATTAGGAGACTTGGAGCGAAGCAGCAGATCAGAAGGGAACAGGTGAAGGGAAGATCCTCATTGTGCTGCTGATCCACTGTACACAGACCCACACCGAGCACTCATGATTTCCCCCCCCCCCTTCACACCAACAGTATCAACTTTCACTCTTCAAAAGGAAGCGAGAGTAAAGCTATGCGGCGGCGAGGCCAAACCCTGATCCTCGGAGCAGCGGGGGGGGGGGGCGGTAGAATGCAGCCGCATTCATGGCACGTCGGGATCAATGTCTGTCGGAACATTAATTCGACCCTGAAGTGAGCTGGAGAGATCATCTGACAGCGCTGGGTGTGGAAGGGTGTGAGGGGGCGTGTTCAAGCTACGACGGGGTGTTTGTTTGCTCCTTACGGCTTCAATAAAACCCCTGAAATATGCTCCTGCACAACATGAAATACTCACGGCTTTGATTGGTTAATGGACTGCGCTTACAATGACTTTCTACCTGAACGGTCCCATTGACTCACTTCCACAGTTGCAGCGCTGCAAGACCTGAAAGTCCGGCCAAAGACACTTAAAAGAACGTGAACAGGCGGAGCTGCCAGGGATTGAACCTCCGACCCGTGCGGTCAGCGGACACCGCGCTGCACAGTCGATTAGCAACATAAGCAAACAACCTCCCAACGGTCATTATACATTTCTGAATTCCAACCGGTGCACAGGGAGCCGTTTTCCAACAGAGCCGCGCCGACGCGCCAATAACACGGATAATATCTCACCGCCAACAGCCGAGGCTTTGGCAGGAAGTTCCAGGTAGGATGTTGGACGGTTGAGAAGGAAGCCGAATGAACTAAATAAACGGTTTCCATAGAAAAAGCTGCGATGGACACAAGTGTACGCTACCTGTCCATCAGCAGGGTCGAGATGATGCAGATTATGAATTTATTTATTATTATTATAAAATCAACCCCGCCCCAAACAGATGGAGTTCGACATGAGGAGCTCACATCAGTGTTTACCCGACTTTAAACCGTGTGCAGCAGAGAGACCAATCGTGGCGAGCCACTTACCACCGAGGCTGCACTGTGTGCCCGTCCATTCAAGCCGTTTACATGAGACACACAGACTACTTCACTCGGCATGTATACACACACACACACACACGCGCACATTCCAGCTTCTTCAGCGCAAAGTGTACAAACCAAACTTCCTCTAATCCTTCCACCAGCATTAATCATTCCCATGATGCAGCCGGACGGCCTCGTTCACTCAGACAGGAGCCCAACATTTATCTCTTCTCCGGCTCTTCATTTATCTAATCTTGACCACCTTGAGTTTCTTGATCTTAAAAACTAAACCTTCTGGCCATCCCACAGCTTTGTGAACGTATTGTGTTACAAACCATTTTAAATGATCCTGGGTTGTGCTTTTTATTTCGTCAAATACAATGGAGATTCTTTTCTGCCGTTAAAGGATTAGCTTGAGGAATTCCTCCGAGATGAAATCATCAAAAGGTTTGCCCGTCAGGCCACAGGAACACCTCTGTCCCGTTTAGTGGTGTACCACATTCATAAGGACTGTCCGAGAATCTTCATCCACGTCGCCAAATATCTTAAGTAATGTGGTAGATTTTCAAACAAACATTTTTAAAAAAGAAACCTTAATGTTACTTCACCCCCTCAATTTTGAAATGATAACAAACCCGCCGCTTGTTGAGGCAGATAATCCAGTTTCTGACAATCACAAAAAACACGGGTGTCGACAGCGGCAACGAGACGCCTCATTCCCCAAATATTCAGCCGACGCCGAGACAGTGAAAAGGTGGCGTGTCCGGGGGAGGGCGAGCCCTCGTGTGTCACTGAACGGAAACATTTGGCCCTTGATGGGATTGAATTCCTTCTACTGGCGTCGGCGTCACGCGACTCGGTGAACAAACGAGGGACGACACAAAAAAAAACCCTGCTTACCTGTACAGTTTTTTTAATTCTATGTGAGGGACCCGGGTATTCGGGGGAGTACAGGTCCGTCAGAAAGAGCGAGTTGATCAGCGTCGACTTCCCCAGCCCAGATTCCCCTGAAAGACAAAGACAGTGGGAGTGAGTGGGAGACTCCACGGATGCATTTCACACTTCTTTATGCCAGAGTGGAGCGCAACACAATCTCCAGATGTGTATCAACTCCGGCTCTTTTCACGGTCAAACATTCTTTACACGTTTCGGATTCATGACTTTTTCCCTCAGTGCAGGAAACGGCTCCCTTTAACCCCCCCCTCCCCCATTTTAAAAACAGGCAAAAGAGCTCACTAGAGACAGACAGGGTGAAGTTCCGTCCTCCCAAATTCTTTTCCTGTCTGCATTTCAGGAATCTAATCAGAGAACCATGGGAAGGGAGGAGGGGGAAAGGAAGATTTCAAACCCCCACAGTCATTGTGAATTCTTATTCTAACTAATGAGTACAAACAAATCAAAGACTCCATTGTGCCAAAAGGAGTCTTTGTCACAAGAACCAAAACAGACAACTGACACTTCAGCTTAAATTATCTTTGAACGTGACGGATCATCTACGGTCTGAGAAGAAAGTATTTCTCCAGCATTGGTATAAAACATTTACTGTATTACATCAGTATTTACTCTTGGCTTTGGGAGTGATGCTATCGCTAGGTAGCTACTGCAGGTTGTCTGGTGGTTAGCCTGGCATGCTAACTTTAAAACAAATCATCGGCCTACAAAACACATAATCTGGACTCACTTTGACAAACGATTGAGTCCTTTCTGAAGTCGTTTGCTGGCTGTAGCATCGCAAATGGCTGGTGGTCTGTTGCTCAAACTAAACTATTTGCTTTACGTCCAGTCAACTTAAAGAATCAGAGAAGGGAAACATTTGGCCAATATTTCTGGAGCTGTAAAAATCCCCCAAAAATGTCTGCGAGAACCGAGGGGGACCGGCCGCAGTAATCCAATACCATCGGCAGCGTGGCTGTTGGGATCGGGGTGAGCGGAGGGTGACGAGGAGCCGCTGAACAAAAGCTTCAGTGTGCGAGAGGAGGCCGTCCGGCCGCCACGGAGCTGCTCCTGACCTTTAAAAGTGGCCGGGGCCAACGCGGCCCACTGCCGCCAACAACTCGCCCGCCCGGCGAGATGAGGAACGCGCCACACAAAAGGATCCTTCACTGGACACGCTCGGAGGAATAAATATTTTCCTAAGAGGGTAGAGACGCATTTTGTCTTGCGATCGGCAATTATAGCCGGGCGGTGATGAAACATGCGGGACGGCGGCAGACATTTCTTTCAGGGTGAAATAAATAAGGGGAAATGGAGGGCAGTTATGCGCTGAAGGGTACCAGGGGGAGAACGCGGTAAACTGAGTGAAATACAAGTGATGTCAGCTTGAATTAGAGAAGCCGGGAGCTTGACGAGAAGCGCAGGACCAAGGAGACACGGCGAGGTGTTGGCGCCTCGAGGGGGAAGAGGCGGAGCTCTGGGCTCTTCACACTCTGGATGTTGCACCGTCGGGACGATCTACTTTCCAGACATGTACCCGATAGAACAAACGTGCTTCCAAATCACAACTCGGGGATGGAACCCTCAACGAGCGCCTCCCTTGCAGCAGCGGGGACGGCGGCGCCAGAGACCCGCTCAGATTCAGGTGGAGGTCAGCTGACCCGAGGGCGTGTATCGCCGCTTTACCGTCAGTATTTCCATTACAGTTCGGTTTCCCACTGCAGTCACCTTGAGACAAGACGTCCATTGAAGAGAAATGTGTAGTCCGCCATGCCGTCGCCCAGGCCGTGAGATCTCACCAGTTTGTTCCGTGATACGAGAGTCTAACCGTTGATTCTGGTTAAAAATCACGTTGGGCTTTTTGTTGAGGGAACCGGCGAGACACCAACATCTGGGCTGGCCTACAAAAATAAGCCATCCAGCCTCACTCTCGTTTTTTGCTAATCGCAACAGGCCACAGAGGAATTGGGTCTTAACATACTATAGTGAGGGCCAATGGGCTGAATGGACGAAGGGTCCTCGCCGTGTCATTCAAATCCACCCCGCCTGCGTTTTGTGCAGGGATATGAAAAAAATTTTTTTTTAAAAAGGAGCCCCTTGCTGTCGTCGCAGCCCGGCCCCGCCGACGCGCAGCGCCAGAGGAGGACCACTCTCACGGAGCCAGCAGAGCCAAAGCCGAGGCCCGCTGCCCGGCCGGCAGCCAGCCCACTTCCTTTAAAGGAAATTTCCAGCAGCTGTGTAAACCGTGGGGGTTTATTCAAAAAAGGCACTTACCGCTGCATACAAGAGGCTGGTGCAGGGAGAGTAGGAAACGTTTGCCTTGAGTTAGGTCGAGTCATTTGATCGGGCTTTAAAGAATTAAAAAATAAATTAAAAACTGCACCGGGCTCACGTGAGCCGATAAAATGAAAAAGTGCTCCGTCGATCTGTGGAGAGAAAAAGGGAAATTCTGTACGCTCGACATTATCCCCTGAAAGCAGTTATCTTCTCTCCAGCGCTCTGTGTTTACGAATGGGACTTTCCCATCCAAAAAGGGGGCAGAAGACAGTGAAGGTTTTAACAAGTCAAAAGCATTACAAAAGCACTGCACATGGATCTGTTGGCAAAGACATCAATTTCCTTCTGCCAGTGTCAGATTTCGTCTAAAAGCCCCTCTTGTTTATGCGAGGGCATTCTTTCCAAAAGGGGGAGAAAACAGAGCTCATTTAACTCTCCGTCGACCAGGAGCCGACACAATGAGCTCCGGCTGCAGTGGCGAACATCAAGGTCAGTTCCTGCAAGCGAGCAAATCAATGATAAATATTGACTTTGGCCAACAAATGGCTCTGGCCCACTTTCACGGGTGACGTGTAACAACAGATAAGAGGACACAGAACGCTGATTAAATGACTGTTTTAGTGTTCTGGATTCCTTTTTGTCAGACGCTGTGCCTCGTTATGCGATATAGTGTAAGAGGAATACACCCCCTTTAGGGAGGGCGTGGGCAGGCTGGTCCTATTCATATTAAATGTCATTTTAAAGCTGTAATGGCAGATAAAGAAAGGACTAGAATGTAGCAGACAGTCTTCCTACAAAGCCGTCTGCCTGTGAATCAGTCCTAGAAATGAGATATTATCTTATTAATTCCATAAGTCAATAAATAGATTTTACACAAAGGAAATCACACACTTTATGACGCCTCATCTACTGCAGCAGGACAAGCACTTGAGTTTGCCAATGACGCCTCCATCCTAAATACACGCCACACATAAAGAATGCACAGCAGAGAGAGGGGGTGGACTCCACAACAACAGGGAAGGGGGGGAAGCTCAATTTGGTTGCCATAGAGACGGGCTCTGTAGCCCCTGAGGCAGGTAGGCGCTGAGCCCAGGGGACAGGATGTGACATCATGCAGGCATTCAGAGCCGCTTCCTGATCAGGTACCCATGGATAACAATAACAGCAGAGAGTGAGACAGAGCTTTTACTTTGGCTGCATCAATAGAACGACAGGAAACCTCCTCCCACCAAACGAGCCAGAAGACACAAGCCCAACGTACTGTTGAACGGCAGCCATTTGTTTTAAATAAGTTTCCGCTGGACTCCGGCTTCGCGTGAGACTTCTCCTCCTCGACAAGAACCACCGCTAGAGCTTGAAGCTACGACGTTCCCACGAAACTCCACACGTGAATATGCACAGTGACAACTACAAGTCCTGACACGGACACAGAGTCAGCGTGTGAAGCTCAGAAGCAGACAGTGTTTCGTTGTGGTATAATTAATGCACGATTGTGTCAGAGGTGCTGCAGGAGTGGAAGGGAATGACTTACCCACGACCATGAGTGTGAACTCAAATCCTCTCTTCACAGATTTTCTGTAAACTTGGTTGGGCAGATTTGCAAAGCCCACGTAGCCCTCCAGGTTCTTCTGTTGCTGCGGACAAAAAATAAAAAAATAAAATGAATCGAATCATTTGCTCTGATGCTGAAATCTGAAGGGTCAATGCAAGATTTTTGACTTATTTGAGGAGGTAATTTTGTGAATACACACGGGTCAATTCAAACAAAAAATCTGGGAAAGCATTATTTGATTATCCCAATTTTTTATGACGTAAAATCTTTGCAGGCACAGAAAAGGTGGAAATGGAAATACTCACAGCTGGGTTGCAGACAGGCAGTCAGGTTGGTGAGAACACAAAATGAGACGGGAAGCCAGCGGTGACAGCCAGGTCCACGCGGCAGGAACCAGAACCAGAGGGGAAAGAACCAGAAACACAAAGAAATGAGTGAAAGCACACAGCAGTCATCTTTAACGCATCAATCCACCTCATTGAGTTACTGCAGCCCGATGGAAACACTTCCAGGCGCGGAAATGCTTTTTCAAATGAAAGCAGACATAAAACACCAGCGTGCTGGGAATTTGAAGAACCGTTGGTATTTCATGTCTGTGAACTAGCAACAACAGAGGACTTTTAAGTGTGATCTTGTTCACACCAAGAGCATCTCGTCCCTTTGGCGTACGTGTAAAGCGTTAAATATTTTTTTTACAGGAGACGACCCGCTGGATTTACATTTCTCATAACCACATCTGCCACACTAAACATGCCAGGTATCTGGTGGAAAGCGTCGGGGAGAGAGAGAGAGAGAGCATCGTTTATAGCGACTGTTGACACGTAACAGCGGTACCGTGGGTCAACAGATTATCATCTAGTCTGACAGACGACCGCTGCTTCCTGTGCTGTAGACAGAGTGAAACAATGTGCAAACATCACGTCAGACTCCGATGTGAAGCGATACGCTGCAACAAAAAGACGCATATAGGGACGAGAACGTCAAGTCACACGCTGTTGCATTGAAGATGATGTGTGTGGGCACACGTCCAGGGATAGAAATACCAGGTGCACAGGGTCGGATTCCAGGTGATATCCACAACTTTTGCAAGTAGAGAACCAAAGAAAAAGCGGTTGTAGAGGAGCTGGGTCATAAACACAGCTCTGCGGTTTTACTTCCAACACAGGAACTTAACACCTTCAGTCATGCGACATAAAGTCATGGTAAAGAGCAAGTAAAACAGCACTGTTTAAATAGTTTATATTATATTTTTAAAACTGAAACAAGTTGCACTTGAAAAGAGCTCAAACATTTGTGTCTGTAGCTTAAGCTACAAGCCGCCGTCACTAACAAATTAAAATCAGTGCAGGAAAAGACGACAAAATAAAAAATAAAAAAACTACAGCAAGCGAACGGAAAACGCTTAATTTTGCATTTTGCTGTTCTGAGCCAGCGGAAACCGTGCAGCGAGTGTCCAGGAAGCTGGGGTTAGTGGGAGGTGCAACGAGCTCACAGCACCGAATGTGAATTCAACAGCAGAGACGATACGGATGCTGACTGACAAAGCCGCTTCCCACGACCTCCGCAGAGCTCAGACATTTAGGGCATCATCCCACACTATTATTCTTACAAACTACTCTGTTGATACAACTGGGCTCCATTCACACTGCCTGGGGGGGGGGGGGGGGAAGCCCCAAATTGTTTGTGTTTAGCCTCTCAGTAGAGAGCAAACAGAATATTCCTATAATAAAGGTTAACGGCACGTTTAACCGCAGCTATAACACAAAGGATATTTCAGTGTGATGCACTGAGCGGGTGCCGGTTTGACTGGTGGCCTGTTCCTGCTGTTTGACTGGCATACGGGAGGTATGACTTGTTAACATGCCACTGGTGTTACGCTGACGGATGCCGGGTACCAGGTCAGACTACGGACTCCTGCTGCAAGATAAACACTCACAGGCAGCTGTTGCCAATGAGATGAATGTCACCGGTCTGGTAGCTGAACTAGTAGGACTTGTTGAGGCTAATCAGCGATCGATCTAGCTGTAGGTTGTGGGGTATTCAAAGTAAAAAAATAAATTAAAAAAAAAGTAGAACAAGAGACACACACTCCAAAGAATGGATCTATAGCACTAAAAAGAGGGGGAATGTCAGTACTTTGGTGAAAAGGCTCTTCTGAAAGGTGAACACAAGTGACAAAAAAAAAGAAAATTCAACTGCAGTAAGTACTAGATCGTGGAGCATGTTGTTTAAGACCCTGCTGTCGAACCGCCCTGTCTGTGTTACTGCCTCATGTAACGTGCACCTTTCAGATCACATGTTGCTTCTGTGCTGCTTCGCAGTAACTCATTATGCATTTCTCAGAGTTTCAGATGTTCAGCCCCCTTGTCACATGAAAAGTGATCAGAATCGCTCATACTACGGCGCCACATTCGTATTACTACATCAGTGGGTGAGTGTATTCCTGTAAACATTTTAACTAGTATACAATAAAGCAAACTATGTTAGATGACAAATAACATGAAACAAAAAAACTACAACATTTGGACATTGTTAAAGTCACATAAGAAATTGATGAAATGATTAATTTGAGAATTTCTACGCGTTGACAACACAGAGATGAATCAACAGATTAAATAGATCAAATTTTGTGATTTATATGATTGGCATGAACTCATGTGTAGGAGGCCCTTGAGTCTAAAGTCAACTTGCAACCTATTTCAATACACACACATTGCGATTTACTTAAGCTGCCCGCATTGAACCGTGAAAAGTGTATTCTCTGCAGAGAGCAAACAATGTCAAACTGAAGAGGCCAGCTACATTCAGTGAAAGATAACTATATTTAGTCGACCACGAGCGAATGCTGAAGAGAGATGCTGCACTTTGTCGTTGCAGTGCATGCTTTTGTTATACACAGCGATGTAGAGACAAGGGCCGATCTAAATTAGACCTGTGGCGTGATCACAGACACGCAAACCTGAAACCCGGCGCGCACAGAAGCCTCCCAATGCATCTAGTGAACGGAGAATAACGTCGATGCCCGTAGCAATAATTAGGCTGAACTACATCACACCAACACTAGAACGGACATGGCGCGGACTCACGCAGAGCTCTGTCATTACAGCGATCCCACCATCTGACACTCTCTCCCCGTCTGGCTGGCTGATTGCCCCGACCTGCCCCTCTGTGCTATGTCATTGCCTGTGTGCAAACAGCACGCCACTTGGCTCCGACTGCAAGACGCCACCGGTTTCATCCACCGATGAGCCTGTGCATGACCAGGTCAACTACCGCAACTGCAGGATAGTGAGGGTTTGTTGTGCATAGGGATTAGATAGTAATATTAGTCAGATGCCAGGGGGCTCTCTGCCTTTGATCAGAGATGAAGTGAAACGTACGACCCACCAGCAAGGATTTCTGATGATCTAGAAAAGTAGCAGACATCACATCAGTAAAGTTACTATGGAGCGACCTGTTTTACCACCTGGGAGGAGAACACTGACTTCTAGAGCTCATCCATCTTTCATTATCACGCTCTCTGCTAGTATAGCGTTTCTTCAAATAAATTAAGTAATATGTATGTATATAGATCATGAGTTTTATTGCAGAGTTTACGCCTCCCTCGTAACGAGCTTCTTTGAGCGGCTCCTGACAGAAATAACAGGAAATGCCAGGCTGACGTAAGTTATGTTAACTTAACGTTAGGCGTCGTTAAAATGTCGACGTTATTCCACGGGCTCCTCGCCAAACCCCATTCATAAATCTAGAGATGTTACAACGCGAGATGATTTAATTTAAACTCTGTGTAACAAATAAATAGGAAAAACAAACAAAAAAACCCCGACGCACTCGTTAAGAGACACTTATATAATCCGCATCCGTGGGGAGCAGAAGGTTATAACTCACGTTACGACTGGAACGTTAATCGGATTGTAGCGTGGAGTTAGGAGTGACATTTCCCCCCCGCCGGGAGGGCTAGGCTAACGTTAAGCTAACGTTACACACAGAATGGGACGCAGGCGGGGTTTTATGGCCAAGCGTTTTGATCTGGCTAGAACTAAAACTTTAGGCTAAACTACTTTTTCAAAAAACTTCTCGTTGGACTTTGGGGTCAGCTTCACAGAGGAAAAAGAAGGTAAAACTGAGTGAAACTCACCCATTAGTCCGACGTCCGTTTCGCCAACCGATGTTTCTCTGCCCGACATCGCGTCTCTTAAACTCTGCACTCAACTCCGTCAGTAAAGTAGTGGTGGTTGAACCCAGAGCGTTTAAAAGAGAGTTACGTCACTTCCGTTCACTCCGACGGCGGACAATGGCGGCTCACGGAGCCTCTCGATGGTTCCCGGAAGTTTGCGGCGTTCCTGGTGGACTTTTATGAGGCGTGTAAAGAAAAGAGATTATATTGTATATTTAACAACGGCTTAAAAATAACATGTGCACTGAAGCATGTTAATGAATTCCCCTCTAAATGTGTAGATTAAGAGAATGTTAACACATAACAGATTGGGGGAAGTTAACTATTAGAATCAATTATCATATTTGAGACATGTAAGAGGCATTGTAACAAGGTTGATAGTAAGCAATTATCAAACCTTTGTGTGACTGGAAACATTAGGGGTGTTTCAAATAAGAGGGAAACAAGGAAACATGTTAACTGCATCACACTGCGGTGATGCGCCGTGTTGCACGGTAAGTACCTGTGAACATTTTACATACGTATTTACATTTATACGTCTATACAATTTCTATATAACTATTTTAAAGTACCATTCCTGTCTCCGTTTGTACAGATTTCTACCCAAAACAAATTAAATCAAATTAAACTTGCAAATCACGTGACAATCGAGCTAGTTGACGCGACTCTCTCTTTTAACGGCTCTGGTTGGACCTTCTTGCGGTCGCAGGATTCGTACACTAAAAGACGTAATGACGTAATTGAGGCGACAACAACAAAGCGAAATGCTTAAACTAATCTTGGAGAATGCCTTGCAAGATTTGCGTAGAACCAAATGTTACATACATTTACAAAGTGTGTCAATTATGTAATAAAATATAAAATCAATGCGGGGTTGAAAATAACTCCTCAAGAAACTCCTCAAGAATCATGCTAAAGATATGCATAACCTAACACTAACATTATTAACTCGGACCAACGTTTGCACATATTAGTCTCTCTCTCTCTCTCTCTCTCTCTCTCTCTCTTTTGATAAATTGAGCAACAGTGTCATCTAGTGAATATTTACATTACATGCAACTACAATTCATTTTGGAACCGCCCTGGTTTTGGTTACATTTAAATGAGTTTGTAAAAAAGAAAAAAGGGGGAAAAATGTCAAAAAGACACTGTATATAGCTTTGTTTTGGAGGTGAAAATGGTTTAATACACTGTGCAGAGAAGCTTTACTGTCCAGAAGACAGATTTGATCAACTGTCCAATAGCTGTGTGAAGTTAGTGACATTATTCCATCGCTTGTTTATGGAAGGTTGCAAATGTTTTCAGAAAGAAAAAAAACTCCCAAACGTAGTGAGAGAATCCAAATAAAACCACAAGAATGTAGATAGAGGAATGACTGGAACTGGGCTTCATAATAGAAAAAAAACATCAATTATATCAAATGCAGTACAAGATATAACAATAACTAACAATCAGAGGTGTTAACGAACAAAGTGTTAAGGAAAGAAAGAGAGAGAGAGAGACACCACACAGAGTTCTGCACTGCATTCTGGGAGTTTTCTGTTTCTATCAAAGAGCAGAGCAGACATGAACCCTCCTACGCAAGGCAGCGGTGAAGAATCTAAATGAAACGGAGGGCCGTGCGCCTGTCACATTCCCTCATAGGAATGATGCACGCGAGGCTTTACATGCGCCATCTGTGCCATCTGTGGGGCTCACTGTCATTGTGTGTACAAGCGAGGAGGACGTCGTGTTGCTCGGGAAGATGACGGAGTTGTTGAAGTTGCTCAAAGACTGTAAACTGTATATTTACACTGAGACGACACGGCAATTTGATTTGCTTGATTATTGTTCTTCACGGTTGCATAGTGATCATGAAAGGACATATTTGCCTCTATTTTGTTAATGGAGCTTGTTATCATCTTCAAATAGACAGATAACAGATAAATATGGAAAATAGATGTGTTGATTTTTACTTTTTATTGTGTTGTAGGACACGTTTTACCATTTGTCTCTTTGCTGGTCGTCATCATGACTCGGCCCCAGATCATATGTCATTTTGGTGTGATTTCCATTTGTATCGCTTTGTGGTGTCAATCAAAACCTGATCTTTATCATTACGTCTTATGGTGGTGCCATATAGGCGGTACGGCGCCTGCGTTGCATATCACAGTTACACCGAATAAAGAGGCTGCTAAAGGCATCATGTAAGATTCATCACTAGGAGTGTGTGGTTTTTGATAATAACACAGAAATAGCTGATATTTGCAGGGAGAATGCACTTAGGTTCCTCCTCCTGCGGCAGCATGGTCCTGTCAGAGCGACATGTTATTGGATTGGGACGAGGTTGCTGAGTCATTGCTGTGTAAGCAGCACTTTAATGTTGCTGGTTAATGTGGAACTATATATGTTTGCGTTGAATTTCATATATTTTGTAGGTATGATCGTGATCTTTAAAGTTATAAACTACAGACAAATGTTGTGGGGTAAAGATGTAGAGTGTAATGATAATGGAGTGTAAGTATATCTTTACTTAAGTAAATGTGCTGTGTTTGTGTCTTCTGATAGAGTCCACTGATGCTGCTTGGTCCTCAAGTAATGGCATATTTCACACACAAGGTGTCAGTGTAATACAGCGACAGCGAGCCCCATCCTCTCACATTTTCTGAATAATGATGCGGTTTCACAAGAAAACCCTGCTTGATCACTATGCTGAGACGCCCATAATCTGAGTGCTGAAGAATCCCAGTGAATGGAAATGTTTAGTGAATGGAGCGACCGCCGTGACGGAGCAGCATGAGCTTTAACACCAGCGCTGAGACGAGGCGACTGCAACGAAGCCATCTGCGGTCCAAATGGTTCCTTTTTCATGGATCTAATTTCAAACCCAAGGCGTCTGTGCGACCATTCAAATTCCCTCATTCGGGGAAGGTGATTTGCTTTCTCTCATGTTCAGGGTGTCATTTGGCACAGATGGAGGGGCAGCGTGCACCTGCCCGCCCCAAAGGATTCGGCCTGAGCAGAATGCTGCATTCATTTCCTCCGATGAATCATTTGGCATAAAAGCAAATGGCACCGTCCCTCATGTGCGCTCATCAACGCAGTTCGTCTCCGTCCGGCAGCAAACAATTGTCCCCTTCTGCCATTTCAGTGTGGGTTTGCCCAGTGCTCATTTCATCATCTCTGTATCTATTTGCCGTCCTTTCGCAGCAGGGGGGGGAGGAAGCCTGTGCACATACGCGCTGTCACACATGGGGCAACCTGGGCAGTATTGTTGGAGATAATGACTGGAGCTGATGGAGGAGCTGCCTGTCATCTAGAGCAGCAGCTCATTAATGAGGAGGAAGAGCGTGGGCTCTTCCTCCTAACGCGGACCAAAGCAAGCTGGAGGCCTGCAGCAGCCCAACGGTCCTCTCCCCTTTTTTAAAAAGACATTTAAATATATATTAGCTGGAGAGAAAAGGCAGCAGGGCTTCATGTTTCATCCATTTATTTGGCACGCGGTCGGGCTACTGGACCAAAGAAAAGGATTCTTAAAAATGAATCAATCGAAAAAGATCTGAGTTGATGGAAAAATCATCATAACAGTTTTTGGAAATAATTAAATGAATAAATTGCATCAGTGGAGCTCTTTAAACAAAAGGTTTTATGTCAAAGGATGATTCAGTTCAGGTAATGTACTGTAGGGAGTGCATTACTGTGCAAATACTGTCATTTACCCAACGTTAAACATTACTGTTAAATAGTGCATTAAGGGCCAAAGGAAATCTATACATCCATGCATACTCTCAATAACTGGTTTGTTTTAATGACGCTGCCATTGAGCACATTGAACCAATGTGTGTTCTACCTGCACTGTAGAATCAGCAGACCCACAATGAAGGCAGCCACCATTAATGTTATCACTAAATAATGTGCTCCGCAAGTGAGCATCACAGCCATGAGAAACGCGTATTGACGTGCATTCACATGGGAGGCCAGTGAGGGACTGCATCACATGCACTGCACGTGTGAGGTGGAGGAGGTGTTTCTACCCGGCTTCCTCTTTGATGCTCCTGCGTCTTTGACATGAAAGCCTTATTGTCACCATTTGTTAGCGTCTGAAAGTGCATCTAGTTTCATCACAACCTTTCCCCATTCACCAGAGTTCATCCAAACACCGGCATAGAAAGCCATACATGCAAACAGAAGCACACAGAGGGCTTCCCCTGAATAACGACAGTGCTGTTCCCGGGCTTCTTTTCAGAAATAATTGAGCACATCCATTACTTGAGGAGATTTATGGCCTCTTCTTCTATCTCCCCTTTTTTTTTTTTTTTTATCTCGGGGCCGATTTGCCTCAGTGTGGGAAGTCCAATTACTGAAAAGTGAAAAAGTCCCGCCGCGTGGTTGGAATCACAGTTCTTTCACAACACACCACCGTAAAGAGCAGCAAACAAGAGCCAGCAAACAAGAGGCAGCGAACGGCTTCCCCGTCCGTCAGCCGGGCGCAAAGAGCTGCCAGATCTCCTCCGTGAACAGTCCTCTCCTCCACTTTGTTCTCGTGTGAGGACCAGAGCTCAGTTGCCCCCATCTGTTGCCACACAGTGATGCTCCCCACAGCCACGTGAGCATCCGTTGAGTGAGAGCGCTCCGCATGTAGCGCACTTTGAATTACACGTGATTTAAGAGAGTTACTGGCATTGCACACGTGATGTTTTGCAGTTCTCTCTGAGAACACGCAGAGAACATGGGATGGTTATTGGTTGGACACAGGTATGTGCTGGGTTTACTGATTGAACGTTTAGGAGGGCTCGAGGGCGAGTAGAGCACAGGCGAGAGAGTTCCATCATGTTTAGGAGAGCGCTTATTGACCGAACGACTGTCAAAGTCCTGCATGTTTTGAAGCGTTTTTAATGCATTCCAGAGGAACTGACATTTTCTTCCGCGACTCCTTTCACTCTCAAAAATGCATAAAAACCAGCAGAGTTCAGTTGTTTCTGGATAGGTGGGATTTCTTTGAAACCACCTACTCAAACCTACACGAGAGGAGGCTGAACTATAGAGATCTTGTGAGATGGTAGCAAGTAAAAAAAACGCGTGGCATCCAGTTTTTCCACAAAGCACTACATTGAACAAAGATGTGTCTAGTGGAAATCATCTTCACGCAGTTCCGGTGTTTCCCAGCGACATTTGGGCCTTAATTATCTACGGCCTTTTAGACACGAAAAATAGTTTGATTGGATTTCAAAGCTGCGAATGTCAACGCCCGTATCGCATGTGCGGCTTCACATCAATTTGTTCATCGCGGAAACACAAAAGGAGCAAGCGTGTTCTTGTTCGTCTGACTCATCTGTGTAAAAAAAAAAAAACCCACAAGTTTATTCCTCAAGGGGTCAGGAGGTGAGTCATCCCCAGATCGGTGACATTCACGGCTGCACATCCTGCGAGCGCTCCCACATTAATACAACACGGCAAAGGAAATCATTGAAATAACAAATCATTGCCATTTTGTGTGAATGTGCGTGTTTTTTTTTGCTGAGTGCTGCTGATACAACAGCCAGTGCCTTTATGCCGTAGGAAGGAAATGAATGGCAGAGGAGCGAGAGAAAACGAGTGAGTGTCGACAGTCATCAGGTGCGAAAGTGCCTAAAAACAGACCGTCTTCACAGGCTCCCTCCGGGTCAACCCACATGCTGTACAGCAACACAAGAGCCAGCGAGCGCTGTGACCTCACAGGCGGGAGGACGCGCGTCCGCGCTGTTAAAAACAACCACAGCAGCAGCAGCAGAAGTAAAAGCAGAAGCATTGTGGGAGTTGTTGTGGCCTCGGCTCCTCTGACTTGACACAGATGTTTGAAGGCTTTGCCTCAATTTTACGTAATGCCAACCGTGAGAGAAATGTGCGATTTTCCTTTTTCTAAAAAACATATGACCCTGTTTTTTTTAAAGGGTGCAAAATAAAATTCTTATTTATTAGTATCTTAATTTTTGTATTGAATGACGTGTCAAAGCTGCGTTAGACGCGAATGTTTTAGCAACACGGGATCAAATGACATGACGTTATTTGTACAAATGAGGACATTGTTCTCTGGCTTCTGTGCTAAATGCATCGACCCCTAATGAACGGGTCGTTGTCACAGCTGATAAATCCAGCCGGGAGGTAATGATTTGTGTGAGAAGAAATTGTGCGCTTCATTACATCATCAACACATTAATACTTCCAGATGGTCCATATTGGTCCTGAGCTGCTGCTTGATGAGTCATTGTCCACCGTGCAGAAAGGCAGACTGCACCCGAGGCAACGAACTGATAATAATCATCCCCAAAATGCAATTCTCCCCGACGGAATGCGGTCGTACGGAGGCCGAGCAGGCTGAGCCCGAAGCCAGTCAGAAAATCTGAGGAGCACATTTTCCACGCGGCCTCGGTGGTGTTCAAAGAGCCGTTTGATTGCGTTCGCTGCGTCGACGCTGCCGGACAAGAAGCAACAAAATCCCTCTGAACTCCATCCTTTTGTGTTCCCTGATATTGGAAATCTTTTAGATGTAGTAGAAAACATCAGGTCAACACATTTGAATCCCTTGAGTTACAAACGGCGCATAAAAAAACATCGCAATCAAAACCGACAAGTGAGTGAAAAGTCGTCGTCGGGCCTTTTCAACCGCCGCGCGCATGGAAGTAAGTCGTTGCACGTGAGTTGTTCACAATAGTAAAATAGTACAAACTGTGATGGGGGATTCTACAGCAGCTGACGTTGCGAGTTATGACGTTACGGGCAACAGCAACTCACATCCTGTGAAGTTGTTTGCAGCCACGTAAGGAAAGTGGTCGCCGCTGAGCTGAGTGCCATTTACAGTAAGTACTAACGAGCCCTTTCAGGAGGAGGTTCTTCTTCTTACCGGTAGGAAAAGAAGAGTCTGCAGAACACTTTCAGAAGAAACCGTAGATTTATGGATCAGCTTCGGCATTAAAAGTGCACGTGAAATGAAATCCACACTCACATTGTTTTTTTCCCCACCGAGCGGACGCGTGCGAGGAGGCTCATTCGCTACTTCGGTCGCAATAAACGAACTGCCATCGGGCGCGAGGTAAACATCTTGCAGCCGATTGGTAATCAGTGTCATTCTGTCAGCGCCCAGTTTGGCCTCCTGTGTGAGAAGCCCGGAGGCCGGCTCATGTCACCCTGATGGATGGAGGCTGCATCAAAGACCTCAATATCTCCTCACAGTCACCGTCGGTCACAGTGGATTGATGCACATACAGTATACCTGCAATATTGTTCGTCAGTCACTCTGTTAAGTTATTGCAATTCATCCTGAGTGGATAATGAATGTACCCATAGTAGTGACAATACGTTTTAGAGTTTTTGACACATTTCTCTAGAAATCTCTAACGTTGTCATAAAAATCCTGACAGGTGACTTCTAACAACTAGCAAAAGAAACGTAGATGCAAAAGCAACATGAACAAACAAACGGGTAAATCAACCAAAAACCTGAACTTACCAGTATATACTATTATATAGATGATTATAGATGTAATCTTCATCCTCTGGGGACGGCATCAGTGATGTTGCGTCAGTGATGTTACTCACTGACACACTGAGCTTTTACAAATTCATGAAGGCCTTTTAATTCATCCATTCATCCATTGTGTCCTTTCCTGTATTTGTCATGACTTGCATGTGACAGTATTTATCTTGTTAAATCGTGACTCATAGTTAGTGGCTTATGTCTGATTAAGAGGAATATCAGTCAGTCATGTTCTATACCTAATATAACATATATGGAGTCAATATAAAATAATATAATAAAGAGGGAAACATCAGCCTTTCACAAACCAAATCATCAGTGTATTTGTAATAAATGGTATTGACATTAAAAGCATGCGTCAGTTCCTTTTGTATTCACATGCGTGGTCATTATAGTCGATCAATGATGGCTCACATGGCTGCAACGTGCTAGAAAGGCTTATTTTATTTAATATTAAACCAAACAAGTAAGTGGAAGTGAATGTGCATTAAAAATGTGTTATAAAACACAATGTTTTCTCTTTTGGTGGACGATAACTTTAAGAGTCTGTGCAGTCAAACTGTCTGAAACCTTTTGATATTTCAGTTTTGTTTTTTTGCTGTCAGACAAAACTTTGAATTCATACGTTGGTTATCGCATGCGAATAAGAAAATCCCTGAGCAATAAGAAAAGGCCTCATAGTGCGATGGAATTTTTTAATAAATCTGTTTCTTTTGATGAGGCAAAAGAAAAATTAGGAAACAGCCCTTATCTTGTTGGCTGAGGAGATGAGTTTATACTTCAGAGGGAATCAATGCTAAAGTAAGAACTATGTGTTGGATTCATGTCAGCACAATTTCTACTTTGAAAAAAATGAATATAACCGAAAGTCAACTGCACTTTGCTTCCTGTTATTTGTAAGAACGCAGGTTACAGCGCTGTGAAGGTCACCAAAAACAACGCTTCCCCAATAGGTTTTGTCTTTTAAATTACTCTGCAACAGGGTGACTTTTTATTCTCAATCTTTTAGTTTGTGGAAGTCGTGATGGGAATTTCAATTACAAATCAGAATGTTGTAAAAACTGTGATTTTCTGTACATTGAGGCTCAAATATTTTGGGAAAAACATAATTTTCTGGCAATGTTTCATAGTCTGAATAAACAACCAGTGGGGAAACCTTTGGTGCTGCCAATAAAATATGAGAACAACTTGAGATCAAATGAACTAAAGATAATCTAAAGTAGACAATACAACAGAAACAAAAGTAAGATGAAGATATGTCTAAATGCTTTATATATATCTGATAAAATATTAATCATTATTAAGGAAAATAAATGTATGATTAAAATACAATTGTATTGAGGCTTGAAATAAAAAAAGAGAAATATGTGTTACTTCTCGTGTTAAAAGAGAGCTCACGTTGACAATACTTTCTTTACTCCATGTCACTCTGCTCCGGTTTGTCAAAAGGGGCTTTTAAACAACTCCAAGCCCTTCACACCCACACGCTACATTTTTGGGATTTAATAAATGCAGGAACACAATGTGAGATATTGTAATTTCTCAACTGCCAGGTAGCCCACTGTCATAGATGGATATCAACGGTCGCACCACTTCAGCACAGAAAGAAATAAACCACGAGCCAACGCAAACCTCCTTTATTTCATTTTCTGTATGTCATGCTATTACAACACAACCATGATAGTCGGTGCTAACATTTCCACCCTCACCTGTTAGTTCGTCAATGGCGTCCTGTCCGTGCACGGAAAACTGTGATATAGTTCAGTGAAACAGCTCTTTACATCAGCGTGGTTGAGTCCGGGTTCCTTATTTCTTCTAATTTGCAAAATCAACCTAAATTGACAAATCCACTAAACAGAGAGAATCCTAAGCTAAAGGGAACAAAGACCAGAGTTTGAGGGGGAAAGAAGACGAAAATAACCGAAAATAAAACGGTGAGAGAAGTATTCAGGCACTTAGAAATACTCTCGGGTCCTTGGCTACACTGTGCTTCATTACACCCTACATGCATTTTAGAGCCCATCGCGATCCCGCCACGAGGAGGATGAGCGCGCCTCTACAGGACGAGGCCTTAGCACATTCAAGAACGACTAATTAAAGGGACTTTTTCACACAACATCAACGTTTCCTATTTACACGTGAGCCTAGTGTTCTCTACTTACGTTTTCTCATTGCATATCCCCTACGACGTCATTTCAACAACCATTATTGTACAAAGTCAGTGACAAACAAAAACGAGAAGCAAGACATCTGCAACAGCCAGTATCCAACACGTCGGCAATCAAGTGCAGGAATTATTTTAGTTTTTTGTTTTTTTTTTAAGTAAAAATGAGCTGAAAATCTATTTTCCTGTACTTTTACACACCAATCCTGTCTTTCACGTGGCCCTTAATGGATTCTCTGTGGGCCTACGTTCCAGCGGTCCTGATGGAAAGGGAGCAATTTGAGACAATGACAGCATCAATTTTATCCACACCCACTGCGGGAACATTACTGTACACTGTGTCATTAAAGGGACATGATGCATGCACTCGCTGCCCGGCTCAAAGAGGAATGGTTGTGTTGATTCATTTATTTTTATTTATTTTTTTCACAACACGGCTTTGAGAGTTCTGTCCTCCCGTGGTAAAAAAAAAAAAAAAAAGGGCCCGCGGACGACGAAATGGAGTGAAGGCAAACGGTCACAACCAACAGCGAACGGCATCGACTGCGGATGACTGAAGTAACCACGGGAAACATCAACAAGAAGAGTTCACTGAAACGGACATTTAGCTTTGTGCTTACTTCTGACCATTACAGATACACAAAGAGGGACCGACCACAGGTTGAGGTTTCACAAACTGAGGGAAGTGACGCACAGCACAACACAGCAACGGCCCGTCCACCTCTCGCCGAAACATTCGAGGCCAAAACATCAAATAAGACACTTTAATTCTTTGACAAAATGAGCTCAACTAATTTAACCAGCTAGTTTACATCTCACGGGCTTCTTCTTAATTGTCACAGAGAGAGTTCAGTTTTTTAAAGCACACACATTGGGGGGGCGGATTCTCCCTAAATCTTCGCATGGCAACTACGGTATGGTTAAAGGTTTCGGGGGACTTTGTGGCTGTGGTGAATGAGCAGAGGTTGGGGACACCGTTAAGTTTCCTCCAGGCAGCGGAAAGGGCTCGACCTCCTCCTCGGGTACTGAATGGAGGAGGTTGGATGTAACCAGTTTGGGGTTTCGGTGTCGACGTGCTACTAAGCACTTCTCATCTTGGCTTTAATTTGAGAAACTCGCTTCTTGTAAGTATCGTATGAGATTAATCCCAGACGTGGATTAAAAACATGCAACCCTGTACGGATGCTTTTAGGGTGAGGTGTCCTGGGATATTTTGTAATAATTAAAGTTAAATTAATATTTTATAATTATTAATATATTATATATAACAATTATAATTAAATTAAAGTTTGAAATGTTATTCATTTGACAAATGTATTTACTTTTCACAGTAAAATAAGTTAATTATAATAATAATTTTAAAGCTATATAATTGATCAGAGTCTTCCATCTGGTTTAGATGACTAGAGACTAAGAATGTGGTTTTTGGTATTTCTTCTTACTTTATGACCATGATTTTTATCTGTCTATTTCTCATGGCAGGACGTTGTTTAATGAACTATGGTGCCGTGTTGTTATAATAACAAAAGTTTCTTGTTTTAATTAAATTGACTGATTTAGTGTAACAAAAAGGGTTTCTTCATGACTTGATAAGGTGATACGTGGTTGTAAAAGCTCAATCTTTTTTCCTGTGTTAATAATAAAAGAGAGAAATGTCATTGTCATGTCCACCATGAATAAATTATCCACATAAACTCCCATCAATGATTGATCCCAGAAGCCACCAACTAACCAATGTAATCTTAGCTAAAAGCCTTATAAGCCTAAACACAAATCAGAATGTGAATAAAAAAGAAATCAGTATAAAACGCATAGTCCCTAATGCCGTTATTGAAAAACAATGCATTCTATCTGTTTGCAGCCACATTTACATCCACAGAATGCATTATTTTTCAATAGCTGCACAAAAGTAGATACTCCTGCTTACACCATGGCCACTTGCTACATCTAGAACACAAGTATTGTTTCATCTTTGGGGCAGAACATTCTTTAAATGTAAACGTTGTATTGACTCTTTCTCTTAAATCACTTAAATCACCATCGTTCCAGCTTTGAGAATTTGTCTTAATTTTCACTTAAAAGGTAAAGGTTTTGAAATAAATTAAGATAAAAGGAATATTTGGGGTACGTTAGCCGGACATTGTATCTGTGAGCACACACCTACATCGCAACAATAACACGCAGGTTTAACCTTTTAAAAGCACGTACTTTTGGTACAACATATCAGAGTAGTCACCGTTTTCATAATTCCATTGAGTTGAGTAAGTGTTTAGTTACAGTTCACGGCATCCGGTCCTCCCTGCGGCTGCAAAATGGTTCACTAAATGCTTCAGTGGGCGCTCACCCGTCTCTTTCATTGTTGTTTTATCAAATTTGAATAGTCTCAATAACAAGCATATCTGAATTATATCTGAATTCCCCGTAGGGTTACTGGTCGGAAATGCAACGAGATGTGCAGATTAAATATTCTCCTTGCTGCTGTCAATATGAATATTTAAGTTTAAATGTAATTTTAAAGGGAAAGAAGTATTTGGTGTTTGCGAACCTCAGTGTTCATTTTGGGGCTTTGAGGTTCCAAAACAAGGCCTATGGGAGATGGAGTTTAGGGCGTCAAGTCTTACAAATATATTTCGTTTTCTCAGATATTCCAAATTTGCAACTATAAAAACCCATTACCTTGTCAATGTTTGAACCTGAGATTAAAATTTTCCAAACTATTGGCAATTTTTGTAGAAAAGACAATAATGGTGTCTGTTAGACTCTCTGGCCTTCCTTCTCATCTCATCTCAGATCGGACATCAACAAACCCTGGCAACGACATACCACAGAATCCCTAAAATACAAAGATTTCTCATCAGATCTGATGATCGATTCACCTAAAAGTTTGAAATAGTAAACACTACAAACATGGGTCCTGTTACGATAAACGCTTCGGTGTTTGTTAGTTGCGGGTCGTCTCTGACCGGCTGTCAGACCACAGTGCTTATGTCGTCAGCCTCGTCGGGTTTCTTGGGCTTGCTGGGCAGAGACTTGAGGTACTCCAGGTGGCGCCGGGCGTCCTCCTGGTTCTGACGGACATAATACACCACGTAGGAAATCACCATGGCGAACCAGCCGAACATTGTCACCAGCATGGCGTAGTCTGTGGTCCTTTTGGCCAGGTTACAGAGGTCAGTATCCACCGCCAGGAAAGGTCGACCCTCCTGGTCGCGCAGCTCCGAGCTCCTGCACAGGACCCGGGCGGCGGCCTCGTGGTTGTGGGCCATGCCGCCGATGGCCTGCTGCAGGGCGCAGTCGCAGTGCCACGGGTTATCGTCCACGATCACCCGGGCCTTCAGCCGAGCGAAGGCATCCTTGTGCACGCTAGTGATGCGGTTGTGCGAGAGGTCCAGCACCTGCAGCGTCGCCTCGATGCCGCTGAAGGCGGCCTCCCCCAAGGTCTCCACCGCGTTGTACGAGAGGTTGAGCTCCCTCAGGAGCCTGAGTCCGTGGAAGGCTTGATCCGGCACGGCGCCTATCTGGTTGTGGTCCAGCCTCAGCAGGACGGTGTCGACGGGCAGGCTCGGGGGGATCTCTTTGAGGCGGGACTGGCTGCAGGTCACGTTGAAGCCGTGGAGGTGGGGGTCCCGCTGGCAGATGCAGCCCTTTGGACACATGCTGGCCGAGGGGAAGCACAGGGCCATGAGGACGAGGCTCTGGAGGAGCAGGCACATGGAGATGGAGCGCGACAGCCACAGGTCCAGCAGAGTCATAGTGACCGCCCGTCGGCGGCATCCCGCCTGGGGCCGCAACACTGCCGCTGGTCCCTCACACACATCGCATAGCGGCGACTGGTCCTCACTGCCTGCCCACCGGAGATCCTGGAGTCCGATCAGATGTTATCATGCTGCGTCGAGGCCTGAGGAAGGATCAAGCAGAGATACATTTGTTGCAACTTGTTAATTTTGTGTGTTTCATTATCGTTCATTCAATCGCCAGGTTGTCGCGGCGCTATGAGGTTGACAATAAGTGAAAATGTCTCAACTATTCGATGGATTACCGCACAGACATTCGTGGTCCTCACAATTACTTTGGGACTTCTAGCACACAATTACATTTGCACCGGCCTTTTTTTCAGGACTGCCTTTAGCTACAATGCTAAACACAGTTAGTGAACATGGTAAACAATACCTCAGTGAGGGAGCATTTAAGCATCAGCACCAACGAGGGCATTCAGAGCCAAAACAAGGGGCTGCTTCTGTCGGGCCGCGTTGCTTCGGGTACTTAAATCTTTCATCACACCAACCAGGATTAGAGAAACCGGACAGTGAGTGTGAGGCGGAAACTCTCTTATCTCTTTTGCAAGTTGCTCATCATCCTCGACAAATGACTCGTCTCTGTACTGACGTAAATCAGCAGCCGTAATTTGTGGATGTCCTGAACGTTTTTTACGATCCAATATTTAATTAAAGTCTTTAAATTATACGGCTCAAAGCACCCAGCTGTCAACAGGCCGGCACAGAAGCGGAATATATTTCCTGCATTAAAAACAAAGATGACCTTAAGATTTCCCTTGATCTATGTTCTAAGATGTAGATCATTGACACTCTTATCTGTTGTTGAACTGATGCGTTGACATTGCTGAACAAATGTTGCGCAATATCCAGTGGCTCATGTGAGGTTTGCATTAACATAAAAACGTGGTTGTCTAGTTGTAATTAATTATGATCAATTAATTATATTCAATTAAATATAATCTGGTTAGCCGAGTCCTTAGTGTGAAAAAAAAAAACTTGCACAGCTGTTTAATTCAATAATACGACAACAAGCGTGAGAGTCTGCCTGCAGAATCCTCTCACAATCACTTAGTGTAATACATTAAAAAAATTAATGGGGCTTCTGAGATCCGTCCGAAATGTCATCACTTGCTCTTCTTATTCTACATGCTACATTCTTGACAAACATTTGTGATGTCACAGTGCCCTCGACCTTCCACCGCCAATATCTAAACAGGGAGGAGGTTCATCTCAAGCTATAAGGGATATATAACAATATGATGTTCACAAGAATAGAGATACAGAAAAAACAATGCAGAAAACACATTGCCAGCGGCGCCGGCTGTCTCATATAAACACACCTGTAGATGGTGTTTCCACAACAACATTGATGCACTTCAATATTCTTGAGGATGGAAATAATGGGATTGATGACAAGTGTTGAACAGAAGTGACTGATTCTACATCCTCCACCTCACGCTGATCTCCGACACTTCTGATTGTTGAAGTGAGTCACCGTCTGACAGCCGATGATGAGAGACAACGGCGCTCTAACCGATGTTCTTCCTATTCGACGTTCTTACCGTTCATACCATCGTCCACCGAGCACAGACCCTCATTTCTTCAACAGGCTTTAAATCAATTTCATTTAGCTAAACATCAGTTTTCTCCAGGAGACCTTGAGGAGTAGAATAGGCCACACAAATAGATACAGCTCTTTTATCATCACACGGATACTTTTGCTCCCAGCATCTTTCGTGTCTCAATCCCGGCTCGGGACAAGTGCAATAATGTCTAACAGCGGCCTGGCGGGGAGGGCGAGGACCCGCGGCAGCATCCAGGCCCACATCCAGCTGTTTACCCAGCTGCTGCACGGCCACCGGGACCCGTCGCTGTATACAAACCGGCTTTGTCTATTGAACCTGAGCCCTGCTGATGGGAGGCAACGATCTTCTGACATATACGTCCTCATTGAACGAAATCCTTTCATGAATGATTCACTGGTTTGATGGGGAAGAAGAGGCCCACCGCACCGGGATTAAACAAAAAGCTGTAAGTGGATCCACAGGGAGTGACAATACACGTCAAATATTTGTATTATTGTGTTTGCTGAGAGGATTTCAGACCGTTTACTATTTCATGGAACGGAAGGTTGCATTACATGGTGCCGTAGTCAAAGCAAACAGTGCATTAGGTTTGTTTTTTAATCATAAAGGCCGTTTCCTGTTTTGCAGGTATTTGGTTGTCAACCAAAGTTTTGGAGGAATACCACATTTCGACCTGAGGAAAAGATGAAAAGTCTGAGGATTTGTTGCAGATTGTCGGTGCCAAATTCCACGGCCATCCATCGGAGCGATTTCAATCAGAACTCGTCCACTTGGAGCTCGGAAAACATCAGAAATCCCATTCGTCATTCAGTCATTCATCTTCAGGGCAACGTGGACGTGTGAACAAATGTCAGAGAAATCCTTCCCATACGTTGGGAAAGTGACGGACGGCTTGAATGAAAACAATTGAGCCGTCGGATGGAATCCGTGGCCATTAGCTGCAGACGACATGAACATGCTTTCGTGTGAAGTCTTATTTCTGGCTTCGTCCTGATCAGCTCGGGGCTCTTCGATTGGCTGTGTGCCAACAAAAAAAACACATTCTTAGTTTTATTTTAGCACGCATTACTAAAAAAACAAAGATGTATAAAGTTCTGTCGACAAATCTCTCAAAATTCTTTTGCCGTACAGCTCCAGAATCTCTGTATTTAATGAGGTTTTGGGGAAAATAATAAAACATTAAAGCATTTTTGGTCCTGACTTGTTAACTTTTCCCCTGGGAGACAGGCATAGACATAATTTGGAGCTGCCCTGTGCGTGTTTAACCAATCAGCCGAGGTCCCCCCTGCAAACACCAACCCAAAGGTTCCTGTACATTCACAAAATGCTGACCTCCCTGACCCGGGCCTTGTCAGGCCGTGGTCCCTCAGGGTGACATGAAAAGATCGTATGAATCGTTTTAATAGGCACGTCGGTCATTTGGAGTGTTTACTTCCACTGGTATTTATATCAAAAAAGTATTTAAACCAACCAGGATGCAGCCGTGTGTCAGAGAGCGTGACCTCAATGACCTTTGAAATGAACTCGTTTTTCACACCCACTTGTTAAAATATATGCTATATATATATATATATATATATATATATATATATATATGCACTAAATAAAGAAGACAACTCAGAGTAGGTTATTGGTGCACGCGTACGCGGCATGCAACCGAGATGTCTCCTTCTCAGTTCAGAGGTTCTTGAGCAACACCTCCACAAGCGTACTAGTGTTCTTTCCAGTGTTTCAAGGATTCTTGGCCTGGGTTGTGAAACCTCCCACTGATATTCATTGATTATGTAGCGGAACCTTATGGTGCCTAATGATTCAAGGCGGGCATGGGATTACACGTCCAATTCACAGAGACAGAACAAAGCTGCTGTGAGCAATTCAGAAATTCCAACACCACATGAATGCAGCACGAAGCCTCCGGCGTTTCACCTTGGACTGTTTAGAAGAAGCAGCCGTCGTCACGGTGACGTCGCCCGCTGGTTTTGCCGGCTGCCAATTTGCCATCTCAGATTTTTGGGGCTTTTGCTATCCGTGTTTTTTTGTAACCAGAAGTGAAACGAACATTGAATGAGCCAATTTTAGGCAACCAGAATGTTCCGCATAACTTTCATTACATGAAATCACTCTGAGGAAGCAAAAGACGATGAAAAAAATAGACTGGTAGCAACCTATCAATCACAAGATCCCCTCGCCTGAAAGCTTAGGCAGTTTTATTATCTATTTGGCTGTAAAAGGACGATCATTTACTAAATGAATATTACGATGTATTGAAGAAGACTTAAAACTAGCGATTGGAACAATAAACTCATGTTTACAATGTGGTAATGAATAAAGGGAGATTTAGAGTCATTTTATTATCACAGTTCTTTTTTTGGCAACCAGAGGAGCCACACCCTCACGTAGCGTCTCCTTGCTCATAGCTCTTCTCCTCTCACTTGGTTTAAATCACTGCATCTTCCCACATGAAACCTGAATGCATGTTTTTTTCTCATAGGGTGAGACGAGGGAGAAGAGGGGGGGGGGGGGGGGTGAATGGTAGAAACGGGGGATAACTGTGCACACTTTCATACAGGCATTCATATCGGACACACGCAGTGGTGAGATGAATGAGAAGAGGGGGACTTGTGAGTGAAGAGGGCACGCTTTTTCGGATTTTCCATTTTGCAAAATTACAAAAATTGTAGAGCGGCCCCCTCTTGATTCCACTAGTGAGGTTTCAAACACTTATAGTTGATCCAACAACGACCTAATTTCAAACACACGGAGGCCTTAACCAGCGCTTCAGCCTTTCAACAAATATTTTCATGACTCTTTTCAGTGTTTGCCGGGTCTCAACTACACACACTTGACTACTAAGCCATTGAAATGCCTTTGGAACAGTATTTCATCCTACCGCCGAACAACAATTCCCACTTCTCAGCTACATCTCAATCTGCACGTCACAAAGAGTGCGTTATCTATTTCTAAACTTGTGTGGATCTCCATAAAACCTACTTTGCTTTGTGGTCTATTTCACAGCCCATCGTATTCTGCTTACAACATTTACAGAGGTAACAAATAAAAGGGAGAAGTAGAGTTGTTTACTCATAGACTTCCATACAATCGCACTTGCAATCAAAGGCGTCGCCCTCTGCTGGTCGATGCTGGTGAATGCAAGGTGCTTCTGCATTGGTTGGTGCTTCTGCATTGGTTGGTGCTTCTGCATTGGTTGGTGCTTCTGCATTGGTTGGTGCCTCTACATTGGTTGGTGCCTCTGCATTAGTTGCCTGTCACACACTCAGTCATACACTGATTGCAGAGGCCGCCAAACAAGCTTCCACCTGCCCACCGAGATCTAAACTAACACAGAGTGATGCAGACTTCAGGAGCAACTTGGGGTTGAAGTCAACATTCATGATCAAACTGTCCGTTTTTGAATTGAGCTGATGTCACTTTTAAAAACTCCTAGATCATCGTTCACACAACCAAGAAAATGCTAGACACTCGTGTGTCTGCCTCCCTCGTGATAGCCAATCAGTATAAATCTCTACCTCTAAAAGAGGCAAGTTTTTAGGAGAATAAGGCAATCTCTCTCTATCTCCCCCCCCCCCCCCAAACATGGCCTGCAATCCCAATTTTGCGCTTTCAAAGAAGAGAAGCGTGCAATCAAAGAATAATTAGCCTACTATTGAGAAGCACTTTACAGTCCCTCTGTCTTTTTTCGCAGCCCACAAGCCGGAGCTGACAGTGGCTGCATACCTCAGCCTCCACGGCCTCAGAGCAAAGCAAAGGTTAGAATACCTCATGCTGTGAATCAGCGAACAGGCTAAAATAATAGGTGGTAATCTGGACAGCTCTACGTATGTTCTTCAGTAGTGTCTACTCAGTTGCATACCTATTATTTTTCTTCTCTGCTTCAACCCCTGAATTTCCACCGGATTAAAGGCTTATTGCGCATATTGCACAGACTGTAGTGAGGTGTGTTCCATGTTACAAAAACATCCTTAACCACAACTAGATTTGCCGTCTTAGCTTCGGCCTGTGTCAGACACAAGCATTAGCACCGGCTTTTGGTTTGTCGATCCAACAACGTTCTCCTGCCACAGTAAAACGCCAGGGTGCAAAAAACAGCTATTTCTAAAAGGTTGTTAGGGTTTGAATACCAACGTACATTCACCCAAACAAATAACACATTAGCCCCGAAGCGGCAATTTTGACGGAGCTTGCCTAAGAAGCTTTCTCTATTCTAATGAAACTGGACTACGTAATTGCAGTGGGGGTTTACTTCTGTCAGGAGTCAGGTTGCCGCCTTGAGAATGTGACAGGCGGAATAACCAAATATGAATCAACTCTAACACCCTCTGGCCGGGGATGCACCTGAGGTCTGACACACAGGACGCCTGGGAGAATCCAGATGTTGCCTCACCTACCTACCTACCTGCCTGCTGAAGAAAAACTATTGATTTGCTGATTGCATTTGAAGCAAAGCTCTGCTGTCATGTGACAGAAACAACAGCAGACAGCAGAACAATCACCCCCCCGGACGTAATGTTCCGCCTCATGAATGGAAAGAACGTCACGCAAAACTCCGTTTAGAAATGTGGTATTTTGATTGATCAAACGGTGAATGACGAGCAACGGGTTGACTTATCGGATGAAATTCGGCTTCTGGGCCTCCGATGGAAACATTATATTTCGGCATACAGCGTGACAAATATTTCAGAGGTATTTTAAACTTTTACAAATAGGTTAACGTTGGTCGCTACCGCCCTCCGTGGTCCATCGTATTGGAAATGATCCGAAAAAAACTGCAGAGGAAGCCGGAATAAAGTTGGAATTTTGAAAAAAAAATAATAGTAAAACCGGTTTGAGGCTCCTTCGTAAGCCGAATGAAAGCAGCGCTTTTAAGCAGTTGAAATCCAAATTTAATTGGATTCTATCAGACGCATATATCCGGTAATAGCCTTGAAAATCACGAAATAGTTTTTTCTCCAATGGCGTTTGGCACGACGTTCCGCGTGAAAACATCACGCATCAGCCTACCTGAGCTGCCGACACCACATCGAAGCTGGATGACGTCTAATTGCGAACAGAACGCGCACTCCCCCCCAATCCCGCACGCGCATTTATAATCATCCAATATCCACCGTATCGATCAAACACACCAACGGGAACAGGTCCCGCATGCACAGACGAATAAAAGGGGGGAAAGGGATCCACCACAGCAGCGGACAGACAGCGGCGCGCATAACAATCAGCCAGACGGGCACGAGCGCAACAGGCGCCTCAAGTCTCCTCACCTGCAGGAGACACCGCGGAGAGCCGATGGAAAGGACACATGTCCCAAGCGGGCGGGCGGGCGGGTCGGACGGCCGGGGGCGGCAGCCCGCCTGCACGAGCACCGGCTCGCTCATGCACGGGGCGCAGAGGGAATTCGCATCTTTACCTTCCAGCGCAGAACATTGCACAGGAGTGAGCGCGGAGGAAGGGAGGGGTTCTCCGTGTGAAGTCGCCGAGGCAACGAGGACGGCACCGCGTCCGGTCCAAACCTTCAGTGCAAAAGGGGGGAGAATTAACGCAAAGTGTCACCACCACGCACAGAATTGTTCACCTCTAACCCTTTTATTTAGGGCAGGTTGAGCCTGTTTGAAGTCTCAAGTGTAAAAGCAAGACGGCGAGCCCATGTTGACCCCCTCTACCTCAGACAGCAGTCTTCAAACTAGAAATTACTGATGAATACACCTGTTTCATATTTATGCCCAAAAGGATTAGAGGGATATCCCGGATGGCCTTCCACTATACCTAATATCTATGAGTCCATGATCTACTGATGAGCTGAAGAAGGCCGTGGGTCAAAATGGTCGAAAGCTGTAAATGTGTTTCTGGCATTTGACCTGTTTTCAATTACGACAGTAGAGAGAGGAAACAGAAAAATGCCCAGGGAAGACCTTGCAAAGTGCCCGCTGAGGTTCCCCGACGTGAATCGAACCAGGTTTCATTGGGCCGCTCCAATATTTCCATTTCCATTCCATTCCAACACATTCCTCAACGTGAGAGGAGACGTATAGACAGCTGACCTACCAGATACACACAGCAGTGGAAACCCTGCCAACAATCCCCAGAGAAACAAGTGCTTTATTCTGAAACCAAATCCCCTCGTTTCCTGGTGGTGGAGATCCTGACTGCAGCAGCTTGATGCGTCTGTTTCCTTCCCCACGTATAGAGAGCAGATTAAATGAATGGGAAGTCATCGTGTGGCAGACAGGCAAGAGACCTTGCTTCTGCGTGGGTGTGTTAATGACAATTTATCTCCAAAGGACAGTTTTGTAGAGATCTATTGTTACTTTACATAATTGCTGTTGGTGGCTTGGGGAGGGGGGGGGGGGGGTATTTGCAGGACCAACAGCTGCTGGTGCCCTGTAACATACCGGGGACTGCAGACAGACATTCTATATTTATAACTAAATGCTGTATCTGTCACAGAGCTTTCTTTAAATAATCACAGCTGAATGTGAAGCCTTGTGGGTAATTCCGGTTCAGAGTGGTATTTGCTGATGATTCCGTGCTGTTGTTTCAGCAGGTCACAGCGACCCGAAGAGAAGCAGGTCACGTTCCTGCCAAGCCTGAACGTGGCAGCCAATCGGTCTCCATCCTCTGCCAAAAAAAAAAAAGCACACGCAGTAATTGAGCCATCAACCGAGGGTTGTCCACCTCTGATGAAATAATGGTAACCGTCCAGCAACGGGCGGGTTATGAGACAAATGGTCTCTGAGGACACACATGGGACAAGCCTCATCACGTCTCCTCAGTCTGAGCAGAACAAACGGGTCAAACAGTGGTTGAGGCCCATTGTGGTTGTTGTTGTCTTCACACGTCTCTCTCTGGGTTTGTGTCTCTTTGAGGTCATTCTGCATCCTGCTGTTGTTACTTGATGTATTTTTGTATTCATGTTGTGTCTCATGGTGGTTGTTTTGGGCCTCTTTGTAGTCATTTTGCATCGCTTTTAGTCATTTTGTGTAGTTTACTCTTCATTTATGCACCCTTTGCGTTTGTTATCTTTTTGTCGTCATTTTGCAGCTGTCTCAAGTTTCTTTGCAGTTTGGTTGGTTTGCTTCGTCTTTTTTTGAAGAATGGGACACAGTCCTGCTGTGTGGAATGACACATGCACAGTGGAGCTGCGAGGTTTGAGTGTTAGGATTCTTTTTGTGAAGTATGCATGTACGTAGTTAAACAAACATTTATTTTATAGAGAAGCCTAATCATTCATTTCGGAACCTTGCCTGAACCTGATTGTTTGCACACGTTGTTAAATTCAGGGTTAATCGATATCGCGTCATGCCCTTCCAGTCTTTACCTTCCGAGTGCATCTACTGCGTCCACCCTATATTTGATGGATCACATGGGAGTGTGAGGCTAAGCGTCGTCCGTAGATGAGCACCCTGTAAACAGCAAACTGTTTGATGGAGGCTGAGACTCAGACGACAGTCTGATGCCACTCTGCTGTGTGACTGTACTGCAGCAGCCTCCCACTCAGGCTGGATATCCATCAGTGGTAACCGTCAGCGGCATCATTTCCCCATTCACCTCACTGACAGTGAATATTCACGTATCTTATGGGCCTCATATCTTGAGTGCGAAAGCCACGGCTCTTAATGCTGTCATCAAAAAGGAATTTACTCTGCTGCCAAGATGAAGCAGTACCATTCTCCGCGGGCTCGTACATTCCTCAGCCGCGGATGCGTCCCGGTCGTATTGTGCATGGCATGGATTTAGGCTCTGGCCAGTGAATAAAGTGATTTTACTGCATAGCAGATTGATCCATCCTTGGAACAGGTCCTGTGTTGGTGTTGTGACTGTTGGAGCCAAAAAAAAACAACGACAAAAAAAACGCTCCATGTGAGTCATTGCGGTGCGCGTCCTGTCATCCCCCTGCATACATATACGAGAGAGTTGCTCCGTTTAGCTGTCAACGCATTCCTCTTCTTCAAAGCAGTCCTTCCCTTCTTAAAGTTTGTATTTTGGCAATCATCCGTACGCTTTCACTTTCTTTTACCGGCTTTAAGAAACCTCGACTCTGCTCTGATCAATCAATCAATATTGTTTGGCAACCGCTAGTGTAGCTATAAGCAGACAACATGAGAACAAATATTTTGTTTTGTTAAATATAAATGCATGCAATCATGATCTGGTGCATGCAGACCAAAAATCAGAAATATCTACTTTTTTATTATACAGTCTGTGATATATTTCGGCTAGAGAGTCGAACATAGACGGAGCAAAAAGCCTCCGGAGGACGGCCTGGGCGCAGGGTAGATTGACCTTCTGGAGGTCAACTAACTATGCAATGCAAAACCCATGCAGCATACCGTTCAGTATATCAGTAAAGGATGTAGCACATCCCAATACGCCAAATACAGTATTCCAAAATATACATCCGGTCACATTTTGCAGCATGCATGCAGATACGTGAGCAAGAGGGTCAAAGTTCAAGATGCTAGGTTTCGAGAAAGTAATATGTCACGATTGAAAACATGCACTGTGTTTTGTAAGATCGGTATGCAGTATGAACCAAAAGTAAAAACAAAAAAACACAAGATTTGGAACAGAGCTAATTATGCAAAGGTGAACAGGGGAACAGGAGGCCCGTATAGTAGCAGGACGAGCACAGCTCATTGGCGCAGAACAAGCAGAGCAAACTGGTTAGATGAAGGCAAGACCACTCGAGTGGGCGTCGGCGGAGGTACGAGCCATCTGGAGGTCGAGCGGGAGGTCGAGCGGCTGTGGCTTCAAAGGCCCCGAGGTCATCGACATAACGACCACTTTGTTGGGGGGCTCAGATGAAGTCTCCACACGACCACGGGATCTCCGCCGTGGAGACTCGGGGTCGTGGAGGACGGCCGGCGAGCAAGGATCCACTGGAGAGCAGATCAGGAATTTGTACTTGACGTCTAAGGTGAGTGTACCAAAATAAAAAAAGAAACACCAAACCAATGAATGAATCCAGGGAAGGGGAATTTGATTCATTCTGTTTTGTTTTTGATTTGGTTTATTTTTGTTAGTTAGCTTTTCTTGTTCTTTTCTTCTTACCTTTGTAAACTGAATGCCGCACACAGAAAAAAGAAAACGTGCTCTTAAATTTCATATTGTGCACTCCACAAACAAAGTATACAAAAAAAAAATACACAAACAATCACAGCTGACTGGCAGAAAAACAAGGCACCGCTTCACCAACAAACGTATTGCGATCTCACGTCTCAAACAGCAGCATCGACAGGAGGCTCGGTCGGCGGACAGCGGCGTGCTGGTTGCTATGGAAACCCAGTGCTTAGTTACTCACTCCATGAAATTAATGTTTTCGGATCGGCGTTAACAGTGAGCGGTCCCCAATGCAGCAGACACAGAGACGTCCCCGCACGCTTTGCACGTTGATGCGTTCCATTGAGGCGACGTGACATCACGAATACTAATTAATGCGCAAACGCGTCCAATAAATGATACTGGTGTTGTTGCACTGAATCTCTACAGACATTGCTGCTACTGGCATCATCCAGGCAGGTAAGCATCACTGGGACATCCATCATCAAATGGTTAGTTGGGATAAAAGAAGGATTTTCTGTTACCTTTTCTATATTTATACCTGCATTTTAAATCACATGTTCCGTTTTTCCGTGCTGCTGTGAACAGAACTAGAAATTTGATTTTCTACTAAAACTCAATCAAGGGCCGAAATTCAACACGTGGCAATCTCAAATCGGTCAATACCAGCGTTATTCGATAACGATAGCGTTAACGATTTGATTCGTGGTTAGAGAGGAATATCGGCTGTGTGAGGAGCCGGAGGGAAGAGACGCATAATAAATGCTCACCAGGCTTTTATCTGCTCAGTGCACAGGTCATTATGGCATTCACCTGGTGCGAGGCACGGACGTCACCGGATCACTCAAGTCTTCACATTTTCTGCCATATAATCTTTCAAATATTTAAAACACGCCGAAGCCTGACGGAAGAAACACTTTGGCCGAGTGGCCAAGAGTGGAACTTTTTAATTTTATCCCCACAGAAGGAATATCAACTGCTCATAAATCATTCATGAAGTATCATATCACATCACATGGCATTTTAACGGTTCATTCATTGTTTTATTGTGATGCTCTTGTGGAAAGGTCAGCCGATGTTAGCGGCGTCTCGGTGGTCGATCCTCGCTGAGCGAAGGGGGGGGGGGGGGGTCCATAACAGGCGAGCACAGGTGGTGGGATTTCTTTAGCTGAACGGGCAGCAGGCCGTCCCTTTTATAGAAATCCATTCATGAGTCCACGTTCATTTACAGATTATTTTTTTTCTTTCATTACGCTATTGTACTGTCTGATCCCCAATATTTCTAAATCTAATGATCCGTCTTTCATTCTGTCAGTCCATCTGTCTGTTAAGTGCCTTAACACCGGCGCCTCCCGGATATTCAGGACTTTTATGGATATCCAAGGTCCCCGTCAGGATCGCGGGAGAAGTCCCATGCGCCAAGACGTGTCCAGAAGAAATCCCCCCAGGTTTAGACCCCTTGGTTGGTTAGAGGAATAGATCAGGGTCTGGGTTAAAAATAAACCCTTTCTGACAGAAAGGCCTGGAGGTAAACTCCCGTCCGCTGGCTTGGAAGAGAGCCCGGGTTTCACTTTCACTTCTGACAGCAAAATAAAGCCCCAAATGGTTTTGAAACACAATATACACTTAAACTGATATAGATGTATTTTAGGTCCCATCTGCTGCACATGGCTTTGTTCCGATGATGATACCCTTGTCTGCTGGGGGGGGGGGGGGGTGTTGACGGGCCATCAGCTGGTGACCTCATACACAATGTCTCTCACCACCACTGAGGCTAAACTTTCTACTTGCACTCAGAAATCCAACAGCAGATTGCCATGACATGTCCCAAACAAAGAGCCCCTCAGACACCCCGTCAACTTTCCATCAGCACCTTTCACGTGCGGCGACAAACTCTGCAGATGGAAGTGTGGGATTGTAGTTATGAAAAGCTCGTGGTTTCTTTCCCTTTCTTCAAAAACACATTTTTTAGCCCCAACCGCAGAATAAACAGAGTCACTCGGTATCAACCTCGGTGCTTCCAACCCTCTCCTTGTGGTTGCATCGTGAATTTCGGGTAGTTTGTTACAATAGACAATAGAAACTACATACAAAGCGGCCATTTTTCAACTGGTTTGCTGATACTTATTGCAACAAGGAGCCTGATGTTAAATGTTTTTTTCCTGCTCGGCTTCCCCTAATACGGTATAGTAGGATAAATGTTGAAGGCTATAAATAACAGTAAATTAAAGCCCCATGGGCCTAGTTTACTGCCCCTCGTATGGGTTTTACATTTAGAGAACAATGCTGTGTGAAAGAAATATTTAATATTCTGTTCATGTCAATAGTATGGAATGAACATTGGAGCAACTATAGTTTTCTCAGTTACATAATATTTATATTATTTAGGAATTGAACTTGTGTATTTGTCTGAAACCTGAACCGTAACAATAAAGGTGTCACATTTATTTGGGCATTCTACTCTGCATGATGCAAAGGTCACAAATTTGGAAAAATGTTTGTGATTTGCTTCCTCTTAATATATATATTCCAAAGTCAAACGCAATGCAACACTGATAACCCCTTTGATTGAAGTCAAGCACTTCACTGAATCCTGCCCTGCAGAAAATATTGGCTAAAAATGGCCCGCCTTCATACAGCTATTAATTATGAAAAGGACGTAGTTATCCAACCATTTCACCCTCTGATCTTCTCCTCTTCCCCCAGAGGGAAGACTCTCACATTCATGGCCAATCTAACTTTGGTGTGAAAGGATGAGGAACACCCTCTGTGTCATCTGCGATCATCAACGCTTCACAGCACTGGAGTGCAGTCGACTCTCTAGGTCACATTTTGATCAGCAAGAAAAGCTATAAAGGACTTCTGGGTGAAACTTTCCAGTCTAAATTTAGAAGCAAGCCTTCACATTTTAGGTTTAATGCACATTTTGGAGGATAATTGGATGGTAACTCACCCTAACTGCCGCAGAGAGGAGACAAAAGGTGCACTGAATCCGACAGCGAAATCCCTCAAAGACCATTTGTGCCTGTTTTATATGCAAAATAATACATTTATCTTACTGAAGTTTTGTTTAAATATGCACCCGTTCCCAGCACCTGTGTGCAGCATCCCCAGTTATAGCTTGGGTTGCCAGATGCTGACATGGAACACAGGTTTGGGTCTTTAAGCGAGCACGAGGAAAAGAACGTGGTGACCTCGCTGTGACGCCACACGCCAAGACGCAACCAGCGCTCCAAGCATGAATAGAGGCATTTTTACTCGTTTTATCCACATTGTTCTCCGATACGCCAGAGGTCGCGAAAACGAAATGAACTGGGAGGTATCCAAAAAGACGAGCGTGACCCACAGATATTCCCATAGACTGTAGGTGTGACTGGCAGAAAGCCATAAAGCAACCTCCCACGATGCCGAGGAGGAAGGGTACTTATGTGGAAACTCACATCTCACATCCACGGACTACTTTTCTGCTTTTATACAAGACAAGTGAGGAGAGAAAAAGGAATTTCGAGAAACAAAAGTTTAATATACCGTCCGGCAAAATATACCCTCCTCTGAACATTTGGAATACCGGCTATTTCTAAAGCATTTAAAAGCAAATTGGCCTTCTTTGTACAATCCGTAGATCTGTGAATAGTAAATCCAGGGGCACAGCGTGTCTGGTGTTGTAGTTTGTTCTTTCTCTACCAGCTGGTTCCTCATTTTGACCTCAAGCTGTTGGGTGCTGGGCCGCTACCATACGATGGCTTTATCAGAGATTAGTTTTCAGCTGCTGCTGTAAACGCTAATGATGAGGGCGCCATTGATTATTCTCCCCGGGTGCGTTTCCACAAGGCGACTCGTCTTCTTTGTCATTTTACTAGCTTCCATTAGCCACCGGGATACTTTGGGATGTTAATTAGCATCTTCATCTACTTTTTACAAAGCTTCTGAAACAACTGTCACAATATAACAAAGACGTTTTCAATGGGGCCCAGTGAGTGAAAATAATCCATAAAGGATGAAGTTTACTTTACAAATTCGCGAGTGTACTGAGGAAAATGTACCTAATTGTAGCGGCAGCCCCCCACCCCGGGTAACCCCCCATTATTACATCCACCTCTGCACAAACATTTCCTATCAATCACTGCACTCAAAATGGAATTAATGCTGCTTGATTTCCCCGCTCGGCTGTCATATTGACATTTTGATCAGCAGGTTCTAACATCCGTCTTGGGACGACAGATTTTCCAATGAACACAAGGCAGCATGGGGGGGCCCCTCGATCAGCGGTTTCAACGTTATCAGACATTAAAACACTGATGTGACAAGGATTTCAATGTGGAGAATGAAGGACTGCTGTACTGTTCAGGAACTAATGTAGCATGTCATAATAGTTGTTATACACTGTGTGACTTCTTGTTCTACTTAAAAGGAACGCTTCAACTACAAAATGGCCGCTTTTGGATCTCACCACATGCAACCTTGAATTCTTTTCTTCTTCTTCCCCGGATAATATGAAAAAAAAGGAGAAACGTCTTGATGAAATGAAGGAAATCAATCGTTTTACTAACTCTCACACTGTATTACTTTAAGTACTTGAAGCTTTCTTAACTCCTCTGATACAGTAACACACAGTAGCTTATTTGTTATAGTTTCTCGAGTGACATTCGTTGCCTAGGTAACACGACGAATGGACGGATTCAGCCTTACGTAGTACCATGCTGTGTGCGTTCAACCTTCGTTCTGTCACCATTGAACGTGCAGTAGATCCGGTTCTAAAGTATCTTTGGTGGACCTTGAATGGCGGATGAAGCGTTCCTCTGTTGGTTTCAATGCAGTTGCAATTCTTTTCAAACACAACCTCGCCCTAAGATGAGAAAGCCGGCCTGTCGGCCTGCCTGCTCCAGCCCTCGGCGTCACTGGCGGGATCCCTTCTGGCAGCAGGTCTAATCTAAACCTAAATGACGGATGCAAATGCTCCCGTCTGCGCTTCATTGATGTGTCTATTGAATTCCCGGCGGCTGGAGGAGGCCGTCGAAACATCCACCCCACACTGGCGCTGCTCCGGCAGTTTCACCCTGCCTCATGAATATCAACAGCGTCCAAAGGACATTCCAACCTTCGTGATACAAAAACTCCACTGCAAACCTGCGGAGAAGATGAGTCCATCTCGCGATCCGCGCAGAAGACGTTCCTCTCTGTGATTGAGGAACGCTTCTCCGGGGGTCGGTTGGTCGCGTGCTCGTCAGTGGGAACGCCAACAGGTAGTGATGGAGTGAGAGAATCCATGACAACGCCTCGTCCACAGCTGCGACGAACAGATGGTAATCCTTACCTTCGGTTTACCTCGGTGATATGGTTCAAACATTAATCTCACGAGTTACCTAAAATACTTTAACTAACATCTGCCTCCGTGAGACAGATGTTGAGTACTTTTGAAGCTGTGTTCAAAAATAAATTCTGCTATCAAAGCGGACAGTAGATTCTGTGACAGTAGTAAAACGTCCCTACTGTATATTTTTTAATTTAAATTATTGTAACATTTAATAAAATAATAAACAAGTACTGAATAAATGTATAAAAAACAAACATGAATCAAAAGTGTCAATAACACCAAAGTTAAAACCAGTGGCCTTGATTTGTATAGTCTCCTCTGACAGTTGATCAGATTTGGTGGAAGACGTGTTGTGATGTTTGTGCCATCAAATACTAACAGAGCTGAAGGTAAAGAGCTAATAACTCTGAATAAAGGTGAAGCAGTAAGATGTATGAAAGAATGGGTAGCTTTCATTTCTTGTCTTTTACAACCAGCTGTCCTGAAATGCACCTTATCCTGTCATTCGGGCCTACGTGTAGTTGATGTGATAATAATGTGGACAGCAGCACTGAGGGCTTCTCTGAGCACTTTTTTCCAAGAGAGACTCATCACATTATGCAAAGAGATTTCTGCAGTCCTCGACTGTGATTGTGCCCAGCAAAATATTCTCATTGGGAAGATAATTACGGCAGAAGGCAGCACAGGACCGACCCATTGCAATTGGCTAATTATAGTACATGAGGTGCTTTATAATGACTAATAATCACCAAACGTGATTATAGCTTGTAAAAAGCTCACAGGAATTGTTATTTCTGCAGCAATGATAACATAATGTTATGTTGGAAACATAAAACCTGCAGGGAAAGAATGAACCAGACGCGACTGGACGACTCCTCGAAGCAAAAACCCTTTTTACTTTTGGACATTAAAGCAGAATCACACACAGAAGGCGTGCGGCTGTTGATTCTTTCCTTTTGGTGACGATAGATCGCCGTGTTCAGTTTAATAGATGAAAAGCAAAACATAAATGTTATACAGATTAAACAATCCACAAGTAGGAAATGTAGGAACTTGTGACTAAAGGTGAAGTGATTTGTGGAGCTCGACCGTGTCGGAATATTTGTTTTTTTCTGTCAGCTGCGGCCGGCTGAGAACGCACATGAAAGTCCAGCTAATAACATTCATGCCAGTCAAGACAAACACAAAGGTAATCCTCCAGGTGGAGGTAAATCAACTGTGTGTGTCCAACGTTAATCGATTATCATTGAAAACACTCATAACAAACCCATTACAGATTTCATAAGCCTTATTGATCGGCCACACGAGCTTCTGAGAAGCACACCTGCTTGATTGTGTTTTCTCTCTGGAAACCTGGAAGTGTGACAAGGTTAAACATTTCCCGCTTGAAGTAATCAGCTTGCAGCTGTATGCAGCTGTCGCCGGGGGCAACACTGACACCAAAAACACCTCAAACTAGTCACCGAGGTATTGATGAGAGAGCCTGAGCAAATGCCCGTAAACGCCGACATTAGAACAACGGGTTCCTTGTAAGGGCTTCCAGAAATGTACCCATTTTGCATGCTTTTGTGGGGAAATGCAAATGGTTATCCCATGAACATGAATGGTTAAAGATGCCTCCTTCACCACAGAGGAATACAATATTTTGAATTACTAACAAAGCCTTTTATTAACCAGCAATGCACCTCTTTGTCTTCTGACGGCAGTGATGTCTAAATATATTATCATGGTCCAACAGAACTGTTGCTGGTGTTTAGACACGGAGAGAAACGAACCCCACAGCTCATTTAACTGCACGCGATCTGAAATATCCGCCTCACACTTTACTTTGCACGGAAAAGGCTCTCCGAGCGAAGTGATTTCCCAAACTGCCGTCGCGCTCTTCACACAGCACTTTCAGCCTTGCAGCCCAGACACCCTCCTTCACTTAGACTCCAACTGCGATGTCAGGCGAGACACAACGCGCGTCGAGGGGTTCAGGGCCTCCCAGCTGCTCGTCTGGGCCGAGGGTGAAAGCTGTCAATCAAAGTCCTCCTGTGGAGATGGGCGTCGGCCTGGTTCCCGGCGGACAGATGTGCGGTTTGTTTGAGGGTGGGAATGAAAATGAAGCACACGCAGTGTTTGGTGATGGAACCTGAACAGAAACAAGGTTGTGGGTTCAACAGCTGAACAATGAGCTGACTCTGTAGCAGAGGGACACGGACACCAGGTTTCTACCCCCATTACTTTATAAAAGCATAAATATAATGATTAAAATAATAACAATGTTCTTTCTTGTCTTTCCTTTATGTCCGTAGTGGGAATATAAAGTGAGACTTTTGTGTCAATGTCAGTCGCTGAAACATTTCATATTTCATTTGAATGAACGTGAATTGACATTAATGCCTCAGGTGATCGTTCTCAAGCGTAAAAAGAGTTTGCTGATGGGTGATAATTACAGGGGGGGGGGGGGGGGGGGGGGGGGGGACAGACAGCACTTGTCTTAGTTAAAAGAGCTGGTTGATTACAATCACCTCTCCGCTACCACTGACATATCACTCATGACAAGAAAGGGCCGAGGGAGGAAGCAAAGAGACGCTGATGACGAAGGAGTCTGTTTTCACCTTCAAGGAGAAGCGGATGCAACAGCACACGGCGACATGTGTGGCACCGTCCTGGACCTCGCCGGCCTGCGCTGACCCGCTTTTTTTACCGACGTGTCACATCAGACGGGCGTGAGCGCCTCGGACAAAAAGACAAGAGAGAGAGAGAGAGAGACGGCGATGGCGCAGAGTATACAATACAATAACTGTTATAGTGCGATAAAAATAGCATTTCAGTGACATCTGTTAGTCGAATTGCTCCCCTCGTATCAGTGCAACACAGTGCCGGTTGTGGTTTAAACACTCAGCGAGACAGTTGATATTTGCAGGAAGCAGAATAGAGAGATGTTGGAAAGGTCAGAAGTGCACGTGTCTGGTAATGATTTAAGTGGAACACATGGTACCTAAGCCTTCTGGTGTGACCCGGTAACTCCTGACAGCATTTTTAAAACCCTAATTTCATAAATTCATAAAACATGACCTCGGAAAATGTTCAGAAGAAGAAAGACATGCTGTCAGAGACAAGTTCAAATATGTTTCTTTATATTTCCTCTCAAATCAGCTATTACTGTTATTATTTGAGGAAAGTTATAATGAATGTGCTGTCTGTGTTGAAACAGAAATAGAGCTCAAGAGAAAATCTGTGTCTTCGAAATGGAAATAAATGAATACGCTGGGGGCGTCTGACACAGGTCGATATATTAAGTAAAAAAAATAATGATATGAAGTCTTTAAGGACATATTTATCCAAAGGAAACCCTGGATGGTAGGATTAAAGTTAATCATCTCATGACCCCGCAGACGGCCCCTAGCAAGGGAACCACTGCTTTAACTAATAGAAGAAGTATATCAATTCAATTCCACCATGATGCCTAATGAGTATTACGGCAATATCCTCAGTCAATTGTAACAATCTAATAACGGCCACAATTCCCAGCATCCCATAACAGAACAAAAGGCAAAACATTGGACCTGAATAATGACCAGCGGAGGAATGAAGAGAGAGAGAGAGAGAGAGAGAGAGGGGTCTAATTTTAGAACCTGGTGATAAGCTGTGCTCCATGTGGGACAGGGTGATATCAAAGGGAATGCATGCTGACTCTGTTGCCATGGCAATCATAATTCAGCTTGGATGTCTCCTTAATTAGGAGTCAGAGACGTAAAAAAAAAAACAGGGGAAGGGAAATCAAGAGCAAAAGAAGGAATCACATGAAGCAAAGTCACCATTGCAGGAATCGGTGGTTGCTGCTCGGCCACGGCGCCGTTGGTACGGAGGGCGGTGGAATGGCTTCACTTGCCTCTCTTAGAGTACAGAGAGCAGAGAATCACGCAGGAATCATGAAGCACGGCTGCTGCAAAATCCACCGGCCTGTGAGTGAAACGCTCTGACATTGTGGGGGCATTTACGTCCATTCGCCATGTAAAGGTTGAGAACCTGGTGCATTTAATGGTACAGTGGATATAATGTATTCTATAATGCAAGGAATCAATGGTGCATGTAGCTCTGGATGGAATAATGCAGAGTAACAAACTGCCGAATAACACTGTGAATAAGGGTCAGAAATTTGACAGAGATTGATGTCGAGTCCTGAAGCCAAAAATATTCACCCCGAAGATGGCGGGCTTTCCTTTGTGACGTGAAAAAAAAAAAGGGAGAAGCTGGTTGCAACTCGTTCATCCATGTCGGATTATTTCAAATTTTAAAAAAATGGATGAATAATTGATTTACTCATTAGCAGGATGCGACATCCGGAGCAGCTAATAAAAAGTAATCGCTAAAAATGGGTGCGGAACGACATTCCCCAGCACAGTGATTCATCACCTGGGTCCGGCTTTACATCATGCTCCCAAATTCAGACTGGACAGTGTAATTACTCATCAAAGGAGATATTCAGACTATGGCTGCATGTTAGTTGGTTTGCTGATCATTCCGTCTGGTCCCAAATCAGGATATTTGCACAACTGGCCACATCACATTATTGTTATTTGAATGGATATTTATGCTTGAACTTTGACCTTTACTGTAGTACCGAGTCAATTTTTGAAACTTCTTTGTCTCCATAAAGGATCTTCCGTTCTCTGGCTTGTCTCATGGCTTTGGCGTCTAATGGTCTGATTTTAACGCACTACACCGAGGCCGTCTGATTAAATGCAACTTGAACAGACACGCCAAAGAGGCCATTAGCTCTCCTACATAGAATATCAGGCTTGAATACGTAAAGTAGAATTCGTATATTTGCAAGAATGTCAAGCTTTTACTCAACGCTCTGGGAACGATGAAAAGCTATTTTGTGGTGTAATGGACTACGTCTGCAGCCACTAATGAGTCTTTAATGTCATGTTTAATGTCCGCCCACCAACAATATCATGAAACCATTTTCTCTCCTCCCCTTAGTGGTTAGAGACGGCGTGAGATGAAAATTTTTTTTTAGGAATTATGTAATAAATGGTAAGTTGTTTGATTTATGAAGGGAAGGTTGTAGAATATTAATCAAATGAATTTACCTTGTTTAAAAAAAATATGAGTGGTATATATTTAATGCTCCTTTTTTCGTTACATTTTTGAAAACAATAAAACAAATAAAATCCAAATACCTAAAATGAGACGTGTCTCGTGCAAAGTATAAACACACATTCATTCTCCACCACGGCCCCTCGGTGTCCCTCCATAGACGACATACGTCCCTCCCAGGAGGCCAGGCGCTAACGATGTGTTTCCTCGCTAAAGGAGGAGAATCACTGTTGTTCAGTCTTTGAACACAAGCAACCAGGAAGCATCATGTCCTTTTCCCTTCGGGGATTGTTTACACCATTTGATATATAATGGTACTATTTGACCTCTTTTTCCCCTCTACTCTGGTCACCCATTGCTGTTTTCACAAGTTGCGAGTCGTTAAATTGAAATGAACGGCCGAATTCAAAAGGACGACGGCACAGAGTCAGAGGCCTTGGTTTTGAAAGTGCCTCGATAAGGGATCACAAAAGACACCACTGTTAGATCGCGCCTCCATTAAAGACGTTATTAAAGTCAGCTGCACGCACCAAAAGCTCCACTTATTTCATAATTGTAACAAATTGGCCAATCTTTGGGGGGGGCTTGGTTCCTGTTTAAAGAAAACAGCTTGGATGTAGGAAGCAAACAAGAGGCAATTATCATACATTATCTTCTATGATTATTCATAACAACCTCTTCAATAGGATGATTTGCTCTCTGCGTACTCTAATGGATCCAAAAGGCCTTTTGTGTTTCTCTCTGGCTGCTTCTCTTCAGAGCTCTTGAATATTGTATAAAAGCTTCAGGGTCCTCAGAGGAAGACCTCACTCAGTTAGTGCTGCTTGTAAATGTTGTGATGTTTATTTTTCTGTTGTTCGAGTGTCTACTGAATGTCTGACTGCTTTGGAAATGTTCATAGGAGCAACGTGCACCACCTGCTGGACTAAAGAGACGGCCGCTCTCAGGGCTGAGCTCTGTTTCTATTGGATCAGATGGGGAAGAGGACATTTACTAAAGAACGGAACATAAGCTACATTTTCCGTTCTTTTGTTAGCTACTTAGGAATATTTTTACTGCACGACAAGTGCAATTTTCATTATTTCAGAAGATTCAACATAAAAATACACATGATAGTTCCTAAAAAGGCTAATAATTAAATAATAAATAATTAAAAAGGCTTATTCACAAAGTCACCTAAATACATTTTACTCACAATTATACATTTTAAACAAGGATTCAATGCTTTTATTCTGTCACTGACATTTTCCTTGAATCAGTTCATGAGAACGCACAAACCAACTAGCAGAAGAAGCGATGATGCTCATGGAAACTCCATGACGCCACAATAAACAATTGTGTCATCAGATGCTGCTGATGCACAGCGACGCGTTGGTGCCGCCGAATCCGAACGAGTTGGTGAGGGCGACGCGCCGGCCCCGAGCGTCCCACGGCTGTGCCGCGCGGGGGACGTAGTTCAAGTCGAATTCCGGCTCGGTCCGGTCCAGGTTGAGGGTCGGGGGCAGGACCCCGTGGTAGCAGGCCAGGGCGGTGAAGGCTGCCTCCAGGGCCCCCGCGGCCCCGAGCAGGTGTCCGGTGGCCCCCTTGGTGGAGGAGACGGCCAGGTTCTGGGCCGCATGCCGGAAGAGCCTCTTGATGGCGGCGTTTTCCGCCGCGTCTCCCAAGGGCGTGGAGGTGGCGTGAGCGTTCACGTACGTCACGTCAGCCGGCGAGACGCCGGCATCTCTGAGGGCCGCAGACATGCATCTGAAAAAGACAGTGGGACAAGTTCAACTCACGGGTGTTTCTCCAAGCTCCAATGAATTAACTTATAACCTTCAGGATCACATTCTATAAACTGTGAATGGCATCATGTGGTGAAAATACCAAATATCCCATTTTTTGCCTCTTTCAGGTCGTTCTTTTAGACTAAGACGAGTCACCTGAATGCTCCATCTCCATCCGCAGTGGGTGCAGTGATGTGACTGGCATCTCCAGAGAGCCCATAACCCAGGATCTCCGCGTAGATCCTGGCCCCTCGTTTTACCGCGTGGTCACGCTCCTCCAGGAGGAGCACCGCCGCGCCTTCGCCCATCACGAATCCCTCTCGCTCCGGGTGAAAGGGCCTCGACGCCTGGGCGGGGTCGTCGTTCCATTTGGTGGCGAGGGCCCGGGCCCTGGCGAAGCCGGCGACCGACAGAGGCCCCACGCAGGATTCTGTTCCCCCCGAGAGCATAGCGGCCGCATCGCCGTGGGCGATGAACCTGGCGGCATCGCCTACGGCGTGGGCACCCGTGGTGCACGCCGTGGACACCGCGTGGTTGGGACCCTTCAGTTTGTGTCTGATGCTTATGTGCCCAGCAGCCATGTTGACAAGGATGCGCGGCACGAAGAAGGGACTGACTTTTTTGTAGCCCTTCTCTCGGAAGGCCGCCGAGGTGCGAGCGATTTCATCCAGGGACACCATGCCCATGCCGACGGCCACCCCGGTGTTGACTTGTTCCTCCGGGGTTTCGGGGTGCCAGCCCGAGTCCTCCAGGGCCAGCTGAGCAGCTCCGAGAGCCATCACGGTGGCGGAGGACATGCTGCCGATCTCCCCACGGGACGCGAACCGCTCCTCCTCAAACTGGCCGTGGTCGTTTCCTCTGGGCACCAGCGCCGCCACTTTGCAGGGGATGGACTTGTAGTCCTCAGAGGGAAGAGCAACGATCCCACTGTGTCCTTTAATGAGGCGGTCCCAGGTTAGGACAGTCCCTGTGCCCAGAGGACACACTAACCCTATCCCAGTTATAACAACCCTCCTTTTGTGCTTTGCAGAGCTGCAGTGTCTGGAGTCTTGGTTTGGACAAACACAGACGGCCTTTTGAAGAAATGTCCTCACGTTGTGTGTCCTCAGCTGGAGCATAGTGCAGCAGGAGAGCGATAGAGCCCACATGCCGTTATGTCTGACGTTATAACTGTACTCACCTTGATTGTAGCTCCGGAATTAAGCGTGTTACTTACTGGACCGAGGATTGTTTGCAAATTGATTAAACTCATCACATTCACGAAACAAAACAAACAAACATCCTTGGACGGGTCTGTTGCGAGTCTTAGGTAGCACTTTCGAACGCCGGATTAAAGTCTAAACGTCGTTGTTAAAAATAGGACAAACCAATTGACCAGGAAAACGATGATTTATTGTATGACTTTAAAAAAGACTTCTCAAATTAAAAAAAAAAGTTATGCCCGTTACTTAGCGCGACAAACTTCTACTCAGGCGATTACGGGTCACCTAAAAACAGACCCGAAAACACCCACTAGCCAAAATTGCAACTTTAGCTTCAGCGCTAGTGAAAGACTTGAACCAGTTTGTTCAGGAAATACCACCATGGTTTTGTCACCAGCAGTGACGACGCTGTGTGAGAATTCAAATGAAGTCTTTCTAGACGTTGCGAAGTTGTTGCTTACATATGCTGATAACATTTTACGGTAAGGTTGTGAACGTATAACAACGCAACACACCAGCGACGTGATGATGTGTGTGTTTTTTTTCCTTCTTTTTGTACACTAATCGTTAACAACCGTGCCAACGTTAGCCCAACCGCCGGGTACAGCTAACCTAGCTTAGCCCCGCTATATGCGTTATAAAGTGTTTTGTCTTTGTCAACACACGCACAAGGTAAAATTCTGAAATGATTAAAGGATCAATCGCCATGGGTGCTCGTTGGGCAATTCTTCCACCGCCCTGAAGTCACCATGTCATGTTTCTTGGGTGTAATCAGATTTCTACCTATTTGTGTGATTGTAAAGCAGAGAACCCGTCAATAGGTGGCATATATGAACACGTCAGGCATCAGGAACACTTCTACTTACTCGTTTCATGTCGCCCCCCAACAGGTCTCCCAATGAGGAAAAGTACAGGTCGATCCGCATAGGCAATCCCACATTCTCCACCAAGCTGCTGCCCGTCAAAGGTGCTGTGGAATGTCTTTTTGAGATGGGATTTGAGGAGGTAATTGACAAGTATTAGTTCATCCCTCATCGGCCCAACTGTGTGTAAATCCTATGACCTCTTGCACCTCTTTACAGGCTGAAACCCACCTGGTGTTCCCCAAGTCTGCATCGGTAGAACAGCTGAAGCTCATCAGGGACTCCGTGGCAGCAGAGCGGGATCAGAGACTGTGTGGGGGACAGCCCGTCCAACCTATCGCTCAGGCCGTTGCACCCTTGGCCTCGACCTCGGTCTCGACCCCGTCCCCGGCGCCAGAGAGCTCTGCTGCTGCCTCCAGCCAGCCAGTTACACCACCTCCATCAGAGCCTTCATCTTTGGTAAAGATGTATTCTTCCCTCGTTTAGAGTATGTGTGTTACACGCTGTAAAATCACTGTGACACTAAAGACCCCTCGACTCACTTTGTTCTCTTCTAAAGACAAATTAAAGATGAAGAAACCTTATGACGTTCATCTAATCTAATGCCAATTTTTCCATATGATGAGGGTTTCATTGACAGCGTTTTAGAGTATCTCAAAGCCCTGGTTTGTGTGTACTACACCTTTTATAATATGGCCATGTTAGACAATTGGAGAGTGGTTGGAATGTTCTCTATTTCTTTATCTTAAATTGGTGATTTCCCAGTTCAGGTATTGGTGGCTACAGTGATTATTAAAGACGAAAGATTCAGGGTTTTAAATTAGACAACATCATCTTAAATTCTCAACTCTTTGGACCTTTACAATATTAATACGGTTTCTATTATTTTGAGATATTGGAGGGCATTGTGTAACAGTTGTATAATCTTGGTGTTTATTTTCTTGTCTTTCCATCAGGAGAACAGTATGAGTTTTTTCCTGTCCCTCCAGTCAAACTTCCAACATGTGATGATTTATGAAAACCCTGAGCTGCAGCAGAAAGCCAGGAGCCACATCCCTCACCAGCAGCTGTGCTCTGCTGCTGAACAGAAGCTGACGGAGGCGAAGGAGGTTGATCCAGGTGAAGTCCCCGTAGTCAGTCAGGACAATCGGTTGTATGTTGAACCGTATGCAAATAAAGATATGCATTAAATGGTGATTCGAGGGAACCACCTGACTTGCTTTCCTTTTTACAGAATGTAAACTTGGAATGGAAGACTTCCTGGTGCTGGAGCTGCTCAGATGGTTCAAGCAGGACTTCTTCTCCTGGGTGGACTGTCTGCCCTGCAGCCAATGCAAAGGCCCGACCGTGAACTCCAGGTCCCTTAGTCCCACCCCCGATGACATCCGCTGGGGAGCCCAGCGAGTAGAGAACCACTACTGTGAGAGCTGCCAGCTCTCCACCAGATTCCCCAGGTGTGTGGAGCATTCCTGTTAGTTCTTACTGCTCCAAGAAAATCATTTTGAGCTAATATTGAAAACTAGGATTAAGTTGCAGAAACTCATGCTTTAATTAATTGCTCTCTTGTTAATGCCAGATACAACAATCCCGAGAAGCTTCTTGAAACCAGGAGGGGGCGCTGTGGGGAGTGGGCTAACTGCATGACGCTGTGCTGCAGAGCCCTCGGCCTGGAGGCCAGATACATCTGGGACAGCACTGGTATGTACGGGACTGACGCATGTGGTTCATAGATGGATACTGTATTCATCACGAGGTGCGATTTGCATCCCTGATTCTATTTTCTGCTCTGCAGAGCTAAAGCAGCTGTTTACATGATATTTTAAGAGGACATATTACAATCTTGTCGTGAATATGAATGAGCTATTTGGTGAAAGCCACCAACAACTTCTTCTTGAGCTTTCACCCACATCTAATGTGCTTCATCAGAAAATTAAGTTTACTCCGTTGTCATTTAGTTGGGTGTTATCACAACTGGAGCTACAATCTTTATCTGATTAGCAAATTGGCATAAAATTATTTTTATAGCAATCATACAATAATAATGATGATAATGCTAATCTAAAGTAAAGATATTAAATACTAATTGAACATGTATAAAAAAACGTATTGCGCACCTGCACACTATACAGTATATTAAAAACATGGGGTTTTCAAGTCGATTGGCTCATTTGATGAAATTGCACTTTGTCTTCAAATTGTCTTCTTTCTTGTATCCCTATGGTTGAATGCACTTATTGTAAGTCGCTTTGGATAAAAGTGTCCGCTAAATGTAATGTCACATTTTTAATATGCCACAAAATGTACAGCGCACTGAATTCAAGTGCTCCAGAGGCTCATTGCACGTCCGTTGGGTTCTGTGATGTTTCAGACCACGTGTGGACCGAGGTCTACTCGTTGTCTCAGCGCCGCTGGCTGCACTGTGACTCCTGTGAGAACGGCTGTGACAAACCTCTTCTGTATGAGGTCGGCTGGGGGAAGAAACTGGCCTACATTCTGGCTTTCTCAAAGGACGAGGTCAGACAAATGTGTATTAATACTTCTATTACAGTTGTTTAAAAACGTCCAGATATTCCTTTTGTTTTGTTTCTCAGTGAAAATGAATTTATTTTCTCGTTCTATAATTTGTATTATCAGCACTTCCTTTGGGCCAGTAAGCAAAGAGCTGTGCACTGTTTACTGAAGTGCGGCCCGTGTTGGTCTCCTCGGCCGATCCCACCGTTGATACTTCTGCATGTGTTTGATGCAGGTGGTCGACGTGACCTGGAGGTATTCCTGCAAGCACCCAGAGGTTCTGACGAGAAGGACCAGAGTTCAGGAGGCCTGGCTGCTGCACACCATTGCCGGACTTAATGCCTCGGTAGATCTCGACCCGTTGAGCTCTGCGTGTACCACTCATTGCTCTGTCGATTCTGATTTAGTAAATGAAGCCCTTTGTCTTCCGCCGTGTTTCTGAAGAGGCAGCAGTCCCTGAGTCCAGAGAGGAAGAAGGAGCTGACGGAGAGGCTGCTCGTCGAGCTGGTGGAGTTCATCTCCCCCAAGAAACCAAAGCCAGGAGAGCTGGGCGGACGCAACTCGGGCTCTCTGGCCTGGCGGGTGGCCCGGGGGGAGACCAGGAAGGCGGATGCAGGCACCTCCACACAGGTAGTTTGTTCTGTATGTTGTTGTAGATGAGAGAATGCGTCGCATATTTAACGATCCATTTCTTTATATTTATTTGAATAGACATTTTAATCAGCCTTTTCAAAGGCTGTGACGGGAGTTTTATTGTGATGATGAACTAGGGATCAATATTAGGGGGCAATTAGTTTTTCAAGGTTATTACAGATAAATTGAGCATTTCTCTGCATTTTTATCCCACTATTTAAAATCTTAAAAGGAAAACTTTGTTTCCAATAGACAGCTGCTTTTTATAGCAGCTTGAATTACTAGAATAATAATATTTAAATAGTTAACACTCTGTTGTTTCATTTATTATTCATCCCGGATTTCATGTGAACACTATATTTAGTATTTGAGTAGCTTAAAGTATCGTAGCATGAAAGCATATCAACTGGATGTCTAATACAAATCAATATTTGACTAGTTGTGTGTGTGTGTGTGTGTGTGCGTGTGCGTTTTCTCTCAGGCTACAGGTTACGTGTTCACTCCCACTGAGAAGGAGAAGAGTGACCGGTCGCTGCACGTGCGCTACAGCGCCACCAAAGACCAGTACTGTCGAGTGTCCAACAACCGCGAGGTCACCCAGAGCTGGGATCAGTGCGTGTGGAGCAAGGAGTCGGTCTTCAGGAAAGTGGAGAACGACTGGCAGATGGTGCGTTTGTTGTTGTCTGACTAACAACCCCATGTTTTTCTTCTGTTGTTATTATTTATTATTCATGGCTCGGGATAGGAAACATGTTCTTAATGCTATTGGCTATAAGGGAGTGAAAACAAAAAAGCTACTGTATAAAGAACACATCCATCATCTAATTCTGAATGTAAAATAATAAAGGGGGTATTGTTTTAACTACCATCTAGTTTCAAACTGAACTCATCAGAGTGTGCTATCACTTAGAAAAAGGCTACCGGAATGTTATTTTCCTTTATCATAATGCTAATAGGTCACATTTGCAGTTTCAATGATTTTTTTAATTGTTTGATCTAATCGGAGCGTGTCAGAACCACAGCGGGAGAAGAGAGGGGGTTTATGTTCAGAGACCGGTCCATCCACCAGCACAAAGCAAGCACTCTGATGCTGCTGCTGTTTTCATGTCATATTGAACATTTTTAGATTAAAAGACCAACAGTGATGTGGAACAATAAGAAAGTGAAGGACACTTCACTTTTTTTTTTTTTTTTAATATCCTGCAACAACAAAAATCTATGTCTTCCCTCAGGTGTACATCGCTCGAACAGAAGGCTCCTCTGTGGGAAAAGTTAGCTGGAAGTTTGACTTTTCCCCGGCTGGACTGAAGATAAAGTCTGTCTCGATCACGGCCAGCAGCCAGACCTTCCACTCCGGGGAAGTCTGCTGGCACTTGCAGGCAGGCCAGAACACCACGGAGTTCCCCGGAGGTATGGTTCCGTAACAGATATTCGGATTTGAACACAACGTGCGACGCGGTGCCTCCTAACGATTTCCTCCGGCGTGTTTGACCCGGCAGATGGGAAGACACAGTCATTCCAGAGCCTCTCCGGCTCCTCAGAGTTCATTGTTGCGGCGAGACTCGGCGGTGGAGAGGGGGAGACGTCATGGCAGCACTCCCAGCTCTTCAGACGCAGCTTGAAGGAGGACGAGGAGGAGGAGTGCTCATTTGAAATCCTCGTCCATTTGGAAGACGCTTAACGGTTTTTGTTTGTTTGTTTTTTTCAGCGTTGGCGAGCTCATCACTAAATTACTGGATGACAGTTTTGTATGATGACAAATCAGTGCAATATTTAAATGTGTCAGACCTCTAGGATGATTGATTGAATATGCATGGTCTAATAGACATTCATTCGGTACCCACCATAGCGTACAAATGTTGTCTTAATATTTTAAACATTAATTTGAGTGACAGCCAAATATCCTTAAAAGACATGCAGTGTAAAATATACGTTTAAAGGTTTTTTTAAAAAGCCACGGTTCTGGTTCTTTTCTTGTAACATTCGTCTCCACTGTGTCTATAGTTTGTGATGCATGGAGACACAGTTGATGCAGGTTGAACAGTTCTCCTGTGTGTGTTATCTCATTTAGTACGTTTGTCATTTAATATTTGCCCATTGAATCTTTACACCGTCCCATGCCTGAAGTGTAGTAAGTGCAGGGAAAAGGGCTTGAATGTTAGGAAATATATAGAAGTGCAAGCATAATAAAGATATTTTTTCAGTCTGGTAGTCGCTGTGGCGGTGTGTTCATTACCTTTAATGGTTCTTTTCACGATGAAGAGCGAGTCTTTGCCGCCATCTTGCGTCGGGAAGAGAAAAGCCGTTGGGTCACTGAATGTTGACGTTTCCTATTGGTCGAGGTACCGGCGCTTTTGAAACGCCGCGCTCTGATTGGTCCGCTCATCGGCCCGAAGACGATTCGCCGTCCATCATGCAGATGGCGGAGCCGGACAGCTGAGCTGCTGCTAGCTAAATCCTCGTTTTATTTCTAAAATGAAATGTATTTAAGTACATCGTTTTCTTAGCGTTTGAGCTGAACCCCTATTGTATTCTATTTTGTTTTCTCATGCATTTGTAATTATATTTAATGTGAGCGTTTTCTAGCGTATTTATTTAAACACAAGTAGCCCGGTTAGCATCTTTGTTGGAAGTTTAGGCCCACTGTGGCTCCGCTCGTCGATTTTAACAATAGCCGCGACACACTCCCCTTCTCGACTTGTTTTGGTACATTCAAAGGATTATCCTTAATGCAAACCGAAGAAAAACATGGAAGATAAACCGGTCCGACTAGCTCTCAGCAACTGATACACACGGACCTTTAATACAACGGGAATTGAAGACATTTTACGGGGAGCATTATTAAGAATTAGGACCACAAAGGAAGATGTCCAACGGCGCCGCAGGAAGCGGAGGTCTGGCGTGGATGGTAAGCTAGTTTATCACAAAAGTAACCTTTGAGTAACTTAGTTTTATAAAACACAACCGATGCTTTTCTACACCCCCCCCCCCCCCAAAAAAAACGCCATTTAAGGCTTCAGCTCGCCTCTAACGGGACGTTAAATCCCCCAATAAGTAAAACGAGAACGTGCGCTGCTGTTAAAGAGCAGCCAGCTGTTGTCTCGCCTTTTAAAACCCTCACTGGCTTTGAGGAGCGAGCACCGGTGACCTTGCTTCTTACAGATGTGTAATTACACCCGCGATGAGGAAAACTCACACTTTCAATAAAAAACTTCCGTTTGAAAGTTGCCTCGTTCCTTCGCAAGTTGATGTTTAACGTAACTTCACAACGCTACTTTCATTACGTAGCGTTAATAGCCAACGTGCATCGTTTATTACCAGAACTATTTAGGTATTTAACTTACATTAGTTAAGTCAAAGTAGCAACACTTAATGTAAAAATACTCTTCTTAATAGTGAAGTTGCTTTTTTTTTAGCTTGAAATACTGCGTGAAGTATTTATTGTGCTGAAGAGCCTATTTTAGAATATTATAACGTTACTTATCTTATTGAATAGTAACTGGTGATACATAATGCATGGAGTACATACTTTAATGTCCCAGCTGGTAAATATGAGGCTAATTTTGTTCCCTTCATCCACTGCTGGCTTTCCTAACCTGTAATATAATGTATCCTAATGTACTTCTTATATTATATATTATATTGTGTATTAAATCTGCTACAGTGAAGTACAACATCTCCACTGAGTGGAAGTATGAAGCAGCATAAAAGCGTCCGCCACGTTCCGCCACAGCGTATTACAGTATAACTACAATGAAAGAAGTGGACTATTTAATCCATAGTACACTGACTGGCTTGGTAAAGCCTGCAGCGTCTACCGGTGAGAATGTGCCTTTTAAACAGGACGTCGTAACACCACAGTAAAGCACATACTAACTAAACAGCTTCATATTGTGGAGCAGCACTGCCGTCCTTGCAGAAACTGTTCTAAAAATTTCAGGAAACATTGGTTGGTATCGTGGATTGTATTCTACCTGGAATTAAAGATAAATAAATATTTTTCTGATTTGATGGGTTAGGATCAGACTCAGAATAGAGATATGTGTGTAGTAAACCTCCTCTGTTAAACATGTGTTCACTGTATAACCTGCTTTCAGCAGCACAGAAGACTTGATTGTCTCGCAGGTCTCGAGACCTACAGAGTTTACGTGTTACGTGTGTAACAAATCCAAAAACAAATCTACCCAACAGGAGGCTGCGAATGGTCGAGGTGATGCTGGCAAGATGGAGGATTCCAAGAAGGCCAAAGCGGCCTCCAAGTTGTCCGTGGAGCGAGTGTACCAGAAGAAGACCCAGCTGGAGCACATCCTTCTCCGCCCGGACACGTACATCGGCACCGTGGAGCCGATCACTCAGGTGAGTCCCGAGCAAAAGGAATTCCTCGCTGGCTTCAAGGAGAGACAAACATGTGTATATTTCTGTCTTTGCGTGTGTTTTATGCCTCTGGCCTCCACCTGAAGCTGCAGGTTAGAACAGTTTCTCAGTGGTAACAGGAGGGAAAAGCAGCCGTGATCTGCTTTATGTTTTGAGTGGTTATAAGTTGCACTAAACCAAACGTGTGATTTCCTTTTACTTAACTTTGATGTATGTAATTATACAAATAATGCATAAGATCATAAAGAGTATTTTTTCTGTGAGGATTGCGGCAGTAACAATAGAAAGATCTATATTTTTACTTCTCATGGCGGTAACAACTTTTCAGCCATTTCGTTCATCTTGCAAATTACAACAAAACACATTTTGTTTGATCATCATCTTTGTTAAACTTGATTATCTAATTCTTCTGAGCAGATTCTTTCCGACTGTGTTAACGCGTTCAGTCCATTTGCCGACTCTTTGATTTTCTGTTTTCACAACATTTACCAACGAGTTGACCCTCAACTCACAAGTGTGTGTGTGTGTGTCTTTTTCCAGCAAATGTGGGTTTTTGATGAAGAAATAGGAATGAACCAGAGGGAGATCACCTACGTTCCTGGACTGTACAAAATCTTTGATGAAATTCTTGGTGAGTGAATCGGCTCCGTTACTTTTTCCTTTTAGTCTTTTTAATAGTTGTTTTTATGTGGTTGACACAAAGATGTTGGACTAAACACTGTTTCCTTGTCTGAATATTACCTCCGTGTCCTGAGTACAAAGACAAGGCGCTGAACGGAAGTGGATATAACAAAAATACAAGTTTGGATGTGTATACATACACACACACACACAACTAGCCAGATGTTTGGACGAGCTCTTCATCCGCCCACTAGAGCTGCAACTACTGATTTGCTGACAGATTACACGATGATGATGAGAATAGTAATTAGCTGCAGAAGTAAACATATTTTCTGAAAGCATTGTGTTGAATATGTGTGTGTGTGTGTGTGTAACATTTTTGTTTTTCCCGACAGTCAACGCGGCAGACAACAAACAAAGAGACAAGAACATGAACGCAATAAAGATCACCATTGATCCGTGAGTGCAAACATTTAAAAATACAATTAACGCTGAGTATTCAGGAGTAAACCGTGTACACTTGGATCAGGTGGACATGTTGGATTCTAACCAAAGCTTGGTCACTTCGTTCCTCCGCCACGAGCAGCTCCTCTAAACAATCTCATGGAGACGTATCCACGGCGATCATGAGCTCATTACATCGCCGATTTCTTTTGGGATTTTTGGTTTTCTGTAAGTTGCGACGGCAATAACTCCGTCCCCGGCTTCACGTTCTTCCTTTTGAGGGCTCGGGGGGGGGAGGGAACAGCCTACAGACGGATGAGGTTTGAGCATAATGAGCCGGTGCTGAAAAGCACCGAGCTCTTGTTTCATATCGGCTTCACCTTCAGCCCGCCGACTGCATCAGCATCCGATGCGTCCTTCAGCCGAGCTGCTGCTGCTCCCCCCCCCTTCTCCACCCCCCGCCGTATAAATGATACCATTAGCCCCGCCGCACTCATGACTCGGCTGCTAATGTGGTTTCATGGAGATGCCGCTGCTCCCCACCACTGCTTCCCGCGCCGGTTTGTGGCCGAGCTTATTATGAAGCACCGCTGGCGTCAGTTAGAGTCACCGCGGCACATCTGCCGTCGAGCCAGAATTCCCAGGAAGCCCAGTTACACACCGGCTCTCATTGTAACGCGTGTGCTGGATGCAAAATGGCTCCTGTGTCATTCATGTGACCTGTGGGGCCGTTTGAGCCGGCTTCTAGCAGAGGGAGCGAGAATGTTAATGATTGTTAGGAGTGATTTATTCTTGCTTTTAACCATGTGACAGGGAGGACGTTAATAGTGTAGCAGAATATACACTATTCACAATTATTTTTTTTAAACCTCAATAAGAATCCAACCGCATATAATATAAATGATATTTGACGCCATGTTTTCAGTTCCCCTCTGGAGAGCTTGATGTTTCAGATTGACCGCGTCTACGTTCTATTCATGTTCTCGCCGTAACTCATCCGCCACCAGAGAGTCCAACACCATTTCTATCTGGAACAACGGCAAAGGAATCCCTGTGGTGGAGCACAAGGACGAGAAGATGTACGTGCCGGCTCTCATTTTCGGCCACCTGCTCACCTCGAGCAACTACGACGATGACGAGAAAAAGGTCACGGGTGAGCGGAGGCATCTTTGCGTCTTAAAAGGTGGTTGCTGGAGACCGTCCGGGACGGTGAATATTTCTAACTGCGGACCGTCTGTTTGGCCGCAGGTGGAAGGAACGGCTACGGCGCCAAACTCTGCAACATCTTCAGCACCAAGTTCACAGTGGAAACCGCCTGCAAGGAGTACAGACACAGTTTCAAGCAGGTGTGGATGCCTCTGATGTGCTTTGATTGCTTTGTAAAGAGAAAACACCAAAGAAATTATGACCGTTGTTTTGTTCTTTAATCAGACTAGTTGGCGGTAATCTGATTTCCCACAGATTTTATGTGATAATTGAGTGAAGTAATTGCTGTTTTTTAGGGTTTTGACACGTGATCATACCTGAGGTAAGGGGGTGTATGTCATCACTCGTCGTGGTTAAGTCCTTTAGGGTTTTATGGGTACATTTGTAAATCACCGGGTGACATCACAGTTGTTTGGAACTAACTGCACTCGATGCAGTGAAGGTGGAGTAAAGGGACGTAAGAAGATAACAACAATGATGTGGAAATTGAAAAGCCCGGTGAGTGTTTCTGTATTCCAACGTTTGCTTTTTAATCGTCCTCAGACGTGGCAGAACAACATGAGCAAGACGTCTGAGCCCAAGATCAAGTTCTTTGATGGGGATGATTTCACCTGCGTGACCTTCCAGCCGGACCTCTCGAAGTTCCAGATGGAGAAGCTGGACAAGGACACTGTAGCGCTTCTTACTCGCAGAGCATACGATGTCGCTGGTTCCTGCAGGGGGGTCAAAGTCACGCTGAACGGGAAGAAATTACCTGTAAGTTTTCTCCACCTCATTACGGATTATTTTTCAATCAACCTATTAAACCTAACTTGCTCCCTCTTTTCTGTCACTAAAGGTGACAGGGTTCCGCAGCTACGTGGATCTGTACGTGAAGGACAAGCTGGACGAGATGGGCGTCGCCCTGAAGGTGGTGAACGAGACCGTGAACGACCGCTGGGAGGTTTGCCTCACGCTGAGCGAGAAGGGGTTCCAGCAGATCGGCTTCGTCAACAGCATCGCCACGACCAAGGTGTCTGAAAACCACCGGAGAGAGACTGCTAGACGGTCACATGGGAGGGGGGGGGGAGCAGAGACAAGTGCGCTTTCTAACACGGAGGGCGTGTATGTTTCAGGGAGGCAGACATGTTGACTATGTGGTGGACCAGATAGTGGCCAAACTCATTGAAGTGGTGAAGAAGAAGAACAAGGCCGGAGTGACAGTCAAACCCTTCCAGGTAGGCGAATGAGGGAGACATTTTCTCTTTTTTTAACTCAAAGCGACTGTGTTTTAAAATTAAATCAAACCTCCTCTCCTTTGTGCTTCAGGTGAAGAACCACATCTGGGTGTTTGTGAACGCACTGATCGAGAACCCCACATTTGACTCCCAGACCAAGGAGAACATGACACTCCAGACCAAGAGCTTCGGGTCCAAGTGCCCTCTCTCGGACAAGTTCATCAGAGGAGTGAGGACACTTCCCATTCGCTGCCACCTCCAAAACCAACCTGGTCGGCGCCAGTGATGACAACAACTTTTGTGTCTCTGTCTCCCGCAGGCAACCAACTGCGGGATCGTTGAGAGTATACTCAACTGGGTGAAGTTCAAAGCTCAGACACAGCTCAACAAGAAGTGCTCATCTGTGAAGTACAGCAAGATCAAAGGCATCCCCAAGCTGGACGACGCCAACGACGCCGGTGTGTTAGCAGCGCGGTGGCTTATTAAGGAATTACACAGTGATGCACAGCAAGTAGATCAACTAACCGCCTCCACGCCCGTGTCGTAGGTGGCAAACACTCGGGTGAATGCACACTCATCCTCACCGAGGGGGACTCGGCCAAGTCGCTGGCCGTCTCTGGGCTGGGAGTCATCGGGCGCGATCGCTACGGCGTGTTTCCTCTGAGGGGGAAGATCCTTAACGTGCGAGAGGCGACGCACAAGCAGGTACGACGCTGGATGATTGTGAGAAGATGTGTTTGGTGTTCTGGTTTATTTGAGTACCGGCTGATGAGAAAGCCTGGCCGTGCGCCGGATCCTCATGTATTCTTTATCAATATACTTTTAGATACCACGTCTGGTCATTTATTTGTGCTGTCAAATATGTAATGTCACATTTGCACTTGGAAAATTGCTGCTTTTCAAAATTGATCTGAAAATCGGGCTGAATGAAGCATAATTGTCAAATACCTCGCAGCTGAAATTAGCTTCATTCTTTCAACAGATCATGGAAAATGCTGAGATCAACAACATCATCAAAATCGTGGGCCTCCAATACAAGAAGAGCTATGAAGACCCCGAGTCACTAAAGAGCCTGCGCTACGGCAAGATCATGATCATGACTGATCAGGTGACTTGGCTCAGGAGCACTTACACGCCGCCCGCTGTCACTCCCAGCCGCTACACCAGTAGTTCTAACGTTTCCCGTCTTGCCCCAGGATCAAGACGGCTCGCATATCAAAGGTCTGCTCATCAACTTCTTCCACCACAACTGGCCGTCTCTACTGAAACACACATTCCTGGAGGAGTTCATCACACCCATTGTCAAAGTAAGCGAGCCACACACACACACACTGTGTACATTACTGCAGGAGCAACACAGATTACTATTATGACCATCTATCCATCAAAGCCGCAGTAAAGCGGGACCTCACTGATTCATTGTTGTCTGCAGGTAACCAAGAACAAGCAGGAGTCGGCCTTCTACAGCATTCCAGAGTTTGATGAGTGGAAGAAAAACACAGAGAACTTTAAAACCTGGCATATAAAGTACTACAAAGGTTTGATTCTAAAGTATTGATTACATCAATCTAAACTTTTCAGATGAACATTGGTATAAAAACTAGAGCGACTTTGGTTCTTTGAACAGCAAATGTCCCATTTGTGCTGCAGGTTTGGGAACGAGTACAAGCAAAGAGGCAAAGGAATACTTTGCCGACATGGAGAAGCACCGCATTTCCTTCAGGTACAGCGGGGCCGAGGACGACGCTGCCATCACACTGGTCAGTGAGAAGCCACGCTCTGTTCTCTAGATACGGTCCGAGACGGCGCAGTCTTATTAGTGCAGGAACGTCAGCCGTCGTTTAAAAATAACTTGAAGTAAGTGTTAAATGGAGGCTGACCTGCTGCGTTTGGCTCCAGGCCTTCAGCAAGAAGAAGACGGATGACAGGAAAGAGTGGCTGACGAACTTCATGGAGGACAGACGCCAGAGGAGGATGCACGGCCTACCAGAGGTTTGTGTTTTTGCCCAACAGTCTGTAGGCAGCAATGTGTGTGTGTGTCATGATGTCTGGTTTGTGGCTTCACAAACCTTGTGGTGTGACGGTGGATCATTTATGTTATCGGTTTTAATTGGAAATGTATCGATAGATGTTTGGGAAGCGTCCTGAAGGCTAATTCCTGCACTACATCTTCTCTTCAAGCACTCGGATATACCAGCATACCTCTGAGTGGAGTGTGCGTATTAAAAGTATTTTTCAACTATTCTTTTTCTCAGCAATACCTGTATGGAACTCAGGCCAGGCACCTCTCCTACAATGACTTCATCAACAAAGAGCTGATTCTCTTCTCCAACTCTGACAACGAGAGATCCATCCCGTCCTTGGTTGACGGTTCGTACGTTCACCACATCTCTGTGAGCCGTGAAGGACGGGTGCTCCTCTTCTTGGACCGTGCCGTTATTCAGGCTGAAACCGTCACTCCCTGTCCCGTCTTTGTGTGGAGGGTTCACGTATTGGTGGTTTGTGTTGGCAGGTTTAAAGCCCGGCCAGAGGAAGGTGCTGTTCACCTGCTTGAAGAGGAACGACAAGAGGGAAGTGAAAGTAGCACAGCTGGCCGGCTCGGTTGCAGAGATGTCCGCCTACCATCACGGAGAGGTACCGTCCACCAGATGTTTAGGGTCGTTATAACAGCAGATGTTGGCTGTACATTTTGAAATTATCCTCCATTACTGTGTATTGTATGTATTTTTTTTAAATGATCTGAGCTTCTGCGTAACACATATACATTTTACTATATGATACTTGTACCTGTTTCCCATCGGTCCCTGTAGCAAGCTCTCATGATGACCATCGTGAACTTGGCCCAGAACTTTGTGGGCAGTAACAACGTGAACATCCTGCAGCCGCTCGGTCAGTTCGGTACTCGCATCAACGGAGGCAAAGACGCCGCCAGCCCCCGTTACATCTTCACCATGCTCAGGTGACGCAACAACGAACACAATAGCGCCATTCCGTCGTCAGTTGAGCGCGCCGTCATGTTTACGTTCTCTTTTCCCGCAGTCCACTCGCCAAGCTGTTGTTCCCGTCTGGGGATTCCAACCTGCTCAAGTTCCTGTACGATGACAACCAGAAGGTGGAGCCGGAGTGGTACATTCCCATCATCCCCATGGTGCTGGTCAACGGAGCCGAGGGCATCGGAACGGGCTGGGCGTGTAAGATCCCCAACTACGACCCGCGAGAGATCGTCAACAACATCAACCGGCTGCTCAACCACCAGGATCCGCTGCCGATGGTAAGCCCGCTGAGCCCGTGGTCGCCAGTTTGTTTTCTGTTTACTGAGTTTGACAATGAGACCACATCAGAAAGTAAACCGCCAGCGGATCTGTATTTTTACTACTTGTGTCGCATGCATATAGATGCAGCAAAAATAATTATGATTAAATATGAGAGCACGGTGCATGAAGGCCGCCGTCCTTTGTTTAAATCTTTAAACATTAGCAATAAAAGTGGTTAACGGGTTCCTCTGGTGACTCAGGAGCTTCCGGTTATCCACTGCTGCGTTAGGCCCTTAAGTTCGATGTTACAGGTATTTATTCTAACTATAGTTGATACTCCGAACCGTTTCAACTCTCCCAAACGAGCGTCGCTGCTGATATGAACACTTATAATGAGAGCCAGCGTGTGTAGTGTCCTGGAGTAGTCTGTTCTTAAATCACATTGTTGAGATAAACAAAAGGAAACGCTCTTGCAGACGTGACCACATTGCCTCAGCGACTCGGATCAGCTGCACTTTACAGATTCCTGGTGAACCTCTCGGCTTGTTGCTCGTCGTGCGGCTCCCGAGAGGAGAGTACGTCTTATGTTTGTGTGAAACATTAGACCTAATGTTCCTGTGTCATTTCTGTTCCCAACACAGCTTCCCAGGTACAAAAACTTCAAAGGGGTGATTCACGAACTGGGTCAGAACCAGTACCTGGTCAGTGGAGAGGTGTTGGTCATTGACAGAAACACCATTGAGATCACAGAGCTTCCCGTTCGGACTTGGACACAGGTACAATCACGCTTATTTGCTCAGGGATAACTTATAAATGATAAATATTAGTTTTTTTTACTCAAGATAAAAGTGAACTGGTGTTTGTACGTAGAACTAGAACATTTAACGACAAAAATAACGGGGCTTAATCTGTGTATGACTCTGTTTCTTTCCTGGTGTGCAGGCGTATAAGGAGTCTGTGCTGGAGCCCATGCTGCAGGGAAATGACAAAACGCCAGCTCTCATCTACGACTACAAGGAATATCACACGGACACAACGGTCAAGTTTGTGGTTCGCTTGTCTGAGGAGAAACTGGCCCAAGCCGAAGCAGTCGGCCTCCACAAAGTCTTCAAGCTGCAGTCCAGCCTCACCTGCAACTCCATGGTGAACTGACATCTTTTTGATTTAATAGATGGCTTTGGCCTCCCTGGTGTTTCCTTTTTGGAAATCGTTCGTTTAATAAAATAGTCCGTAACAGATTTCAACCCCTTAATTCCTCAGGTGCTGTTTGACCACATGGGCTGTCTCAAGAGGTACGATTCGGTCCAGGACATCCTCAGGGAGTTCTACGAGCTCCGCCTGACCTACTACAAGCTGAGGAAGGACTGGTTACTGGGCAGCCTGGGATCCGAGGCGGCCAAACTGAGCAACCAGGCTCGCTTTGTCCTGGAGAAGATCGAGGGAAAAATATCAATCGGTAAGGATGCCGATTTGAAATCAACTATCTTTTAAGATCATAGTTAAATGGTTACAAGGTAACGAACCAGGTGAGTCTTCTATACAGTCAGACCTGTTTTTAGTGTATGGCCCTTCCACATGGGCTGCCTGGTTATAACCTGTATTCTCTTTAATCCTTCCAGAGAACAAAACCAAACGTGAACTGATCCGCATGCTCGTCCAGAAAGGCTTTGAGTCCGATCCAGTCATAGCCTGGTCCAAGTCTCAGGAAAAGGTACCAGTGGCTTTAACTGGACTGTAACATAAACATCACTCAACAACAGCGCGAGTAATGAAGTCATATAATTCATTTTGCCATCTCAACACAAGAGGGAGCTTTTCTTAAACTCCACGCCAGTAAATACACATTAATCACAGCAGAAGGCTGAAGAAGCAGAATTTACTGCTGCATGACAGGATTTTGCCTTTGTTTTTCTCCGACAGGCCCAGGAGGAAGATTACCGTGACGGAAACGAGAGCGACGGCTCGGTGGACTCGGGCTCCTCGTCGGGGCCAAACTTCAACTACATCCTCAACATGCCTCTGTGGTGCCTGAGTAAAGAGAAGGTGGACGACCTGCTCAAACAGAGGGACCACAAGGTATCCTTAATCATTGATTTCATTCATTGTATTTATTCCTCCAAGCTCTTAACTGTGTTCAGTGTCTTGCTCTTTTTAATGGTGTATTTGAGTTATTATGTGTTGCGTTTGCCTACACGCAACACAGAGGCTCATAAAACAACACGTATGAAGCGAATAAATGAGGCACACCTCTGAGAAATAGACACATGGACCAAAGACCAAAGATCATGCTGTGTAGTAATGTTGTGGATGAAGTGCTGGTTAACAAAGTGAATATGTGCTGATGTGCAGAGAGCGGAGCTGAATGATCTCCAGAAGAAACAACCAGAGGATCTGTGGAAGGAGGACTTGGCAGTGTTCATCGAGGAGCTGGATGTAAGTTCTCGTATAGCGCTCTGATCATTACGTGCCTTTATCTCAGGCCAGCTTCCATCTGAATGTAGAAAGTTTCGTAACCGGAGACTCGCTGTGTTCCGTCGGCCAGAAAGTGGAGCTCCAGGAGCGGGAGGAGCAGAGTTTAGGAAAGGCCGTCAAACTGGTGAAGGGGAAGGTGGGCAAACCCAAAGCGAAGAAGCTGAACCTGGAGGAGACAATGCCCTCGCCGTTTGGCCGCAGGGTGGAGCCTCCGACTCTGGCAATCAGATCCGACGCGGCCAAGAAACTGTCCCGAAAGAAGAAGGTAAGGACCGCCGACGCAATGCCCCAAGTAGAAGAGTGACACCGGGAGTCCGGGATGGTTTACGGGGTCTTTTTTCTCCTCCCTCAGAGTGACGTAGATCCTGGCGTGAAGTTGGAGTTTGACGAGGAAGGTTTGCCCGTCGAGGGAGCAACAGGAGAAAGCGCTGCGCCCAAACCAAAAGCTCCACGTGTCAAGAAAGAGAAGAAAGAACCCGGTCAGTACTGAACTTCAGCGGCTCCACCAAATACCTGAAAATCCACCAAATCTGTTTTGTCCTTTCTTAAATGTTCAAATGTTGTTTTTAGACGGCGGTTACTGCAGACTGAGGAGGAGGGGGTGTTTGTAGCATTAAATAAATGATTCCTCAGCTCAGACACATATTTGTGAACTGCATCTAGCCAGAGACAATAAGCCGGGTTGTCTCCTAGTTTACTGTGTCGGTTTGGTATTGAAGGTAGAAACCTCCTCGAGGCTCCTTGACGCTTCACAGCTCTGTGAGAAAACTGAAATCTATTATTGAACAAGCAGGAGCTCTTCTGACCTTGTTTTCTGTGCTGCAGGTGCTCCCAGAGTGAGAAAACCCCCGGCACCCAAAGGTACCCCCGTTAAGAAGGCCAAAAAGAGAAACCCCTGGTCCGAGGACGAGTCCAAGTCCGACAGCGACGCGGAGGACATCCAGCCCGTCATCCCCAGAGAGACCAAGTCCCAGAGGGCGTCAGGTAAACGGAGCCAACGGCCTTTTAGGTGTAGTTTGAGTATTCAGTGCAGACGCTAGAACCACTATCCTTTCATCATGGCTCTCTGTAGTAAAATAATAGTAGTATCTTTAAAGTCAGGTGATATTTTCCTTTTTCTCCCCTTTGCCAACAAATACACAAATATATAAATAACTTACAGTGAATGAATCATCACAAAATGAATCCATCAAGTAGAACAGAATCTGCAAAGAATTTTAATACACTTCCCCCATTATCCCCCCCTCTTGTCTTTCTTATTACTTGTTTCTCTTTAAATAAGTCTTTGATTCTTTTACCTTCAGCGTTGACTGCTAGCGTTTCATTTTTATCCAAAATAACTTTGGTTGTACGTTTCGTCAGTGTCATTAGCGTCCGTCTGCTCCGAGCGTCAGACGGCTCTGATGCAACGCAGCCGCAACACCCGGTAATTATTCAAGCCGTGACACAGACTCTGCTCCCGTCTCTCAGCCTCCAAGCCGAAATACACGTTCGACTTCTCGGAGGAGGAAGAGGAGGAGGAGGAGGAGGATGCTGAGGGAGAGGAGAACGGCGGCGGCGACGACGGGGCTTCTTCCCCAATGAGGTCGTCTAAAGACGACTTTCCCGCCTCCTCCGAGACCAAGGAGCGGCACAGCGACCACAAGGAGGACGAAGACGACGAAGATAACGAGGACTCCTACTCGGCTCCCCAACAAAAGACCACGTAAGATTGAACCGCGACCCGGGAGCTCGCCTGCTGTTTGGGGTCGGAGGCGATTCTCACACATCAGATCCCTTTGTTTGCATGTTTGTCCACTCGTTTCCTGTGAGCTGTCCTTGTTGAGACGGTGTGAAGGCCCCAAAAAGTATCTAGGAGCGAATATGCTGAGTACACTGTTTGTGCTTCTCTGAAGGTCCGCTGCACCTGCAGCTAAAAAGAAGGAGACGACCAGCATCTTCTCGTCCAAGTCGGCCTTCTCTGAAAAAAGCAACGACAGTGGTGAGTATCAGCTCAGCGTCGGTGTGCAGTGAACCCCTCAGCGGTTACGCAATGCAGACTTTGGTGATTGTTTTTGATCCTTTTTTATATGGTAAATGGATTGTTCCTGTCCAGACCACTCAATGTACTTTAGGACTAATGTGCACTGATGCTAGGAGCTACCACAACGCTACCAGACAAGAACCGCTGATCTAAGACAGCCTTGATTCACAGGATTACCTGCATACCATTTGGTGGTCAAAGGTCAATGTGTGTTTTTTTGGCAACACATTTATTTATATGCTAATTATGACAATTTCACTAATCTTTGACATTTTAGAAAAACATAGAAAGCGTAATACCCGAAGCTGTGCTGCAATCAATTAGATTAAAAAGACATTTGGGCTCCCGGTCGGTTAGATCTTGTTCTCAGTCTTTCGTAAAAGCAGCAGCACAAGCGCAGCAGAAGAACTTTTACCAAAGGTCAGTGACCCGCACGGAATGAGCAGCATGTGTTTGTCTCGTAGACGGGTCCAAGTCTGACAGCGACGACGGCGTCGGCCGAGGCTTCTCCACCTACTCCAGCAGCTCCGCCTTCGACAAGCTGTCGCAGGCAAAGAAAGGTGATGACCCGCCGCGTCCACCGGAGGGCACTGCAGATGACCGCTCCGTGCGTTTAGCGGTGTGTGACGTTGTTTTTTTTTTTTTTTTTTAAATCTGTGATCAGCAGCAGCCAAGAAGCCGTCCGAAGCAGCTGCCAAGCCTAAGAAGCCACCGGCACCAAAAGCAAAGAAACCCGATAAATCCATCTGGGACTCTGACTCCGACACGGGCTCCAAGAAGCCAGCACCAGCACCGGCTCTCAAAGGTACAGCACACATCCCGCGTTTCCTCACAGGAATACGAGAAGGCGCTTTTCAATGCCGATGGTGAGTGTTTTTGGTCCCTCTCTGTGTACCTGCAGGTAAAGGCAGAGGGAGGAAGAGGAAGGGCTCAGGCTCCGAAGATGAGTACAGTCCAATGAAAAAAGCGGTGAAACCTGTCGGCAGAGTGAGTATCGATGCGACTTTAGTTCACTAGATGCAATGTTTGTGTTTGTCATGCAAATTATTTAAGCTGCCGGGATCAACAACATGTTGTGTTTGAGGCCGATTGATTTTAAATCCAAACGTATTTATATTGTACTCTTTACAATGTAGCTTTTTTTTACAAATACATTAATTCGGCAGCTTTAGTTTCTTGTTCTTCCGATGATTATTTTGCATTAAAAGGTTATATAGAGAAACCCAACAATATATCATATACGAGGCTTTTAACCAAACTGTGTTGGTTGGCTACTACTAAAAAATATTCATGAACTTTACTTGTGCAGTTCATATTAACAAAGTGTTTTGTTACCCCCCCCCCCCTCCCTTCCTATGCAGAAACCTCAGAAGCCCCCCTCAGATGACGAGGACGACGACAGCAACGGCCCCGGCGCGACGGGCGCGGCGTCCCGCGACCGGCCGGGCCGGGCCAAGAAGGAGGTGAAGTACTTCGTCGAGTCGGACAACGGGGAGGAGGACGACTTCGACGACATGTTCAACTGAAGCTTTACACACACACACACACTCCGCCCCCCCCGTGTTCCCACAGACTTTTGTACATTTCTTCTTTTCACTTTATTTTCATTAATGGTGATGTTTAATGACTTTTTTTTAACGTGTATGTGTTTTACACTTTATTATACATATACGGCTTTCTTTTTTTATCGCTCATTGAAATGTTCTGTATTTGTCCGAAGCGGCTTTTAGGAGTTTAGAACGCGGTGCTTGAGCACATTTTAACTGTTAAAATACTATGTAACTTTTTGAACATGAAGTTGAAAGTAAACAATGAAATATCAGCAGGGTTCTGCTTTCCTGATTCTTTCATAAAGGCATAAAGAATGCCGTCACACACACGCTGAGCTTATGAGCGGATACGAAAACGCTCTGTACACATTCATGCTCCCCCAGTAAATACATGCTTTTGTACTTAATGGAATTACCTTGATCACCTCCAGGGCTGAGTTTATTTACAGCTTCACTACTGGCTAAAAAGAAATGGCTGATCAATTTGGCACTCAGCGGCCACCACATTACATCACATGTCATTTAGCTGATGCTCTAACCCAAAGCGACTTACAACAAGTGCATTTCCACCATTGGGTTGAACCACTACTCGGGCTTCAGGATTCTAGCTTGATTTCAAACGGCGCATCTGAAAGCGGTTGAGAACAGATGAGTTGGCACCTTCCTGCAATGAATACCACATTCACCGTACATCATTCATAACACAAGCGTTTTAAAATAAATATATTTTATTACTTTGCCAAGACAGTTCATGGTAAAGTTTAACAGTATATGAACATAAAAAGCATATGTTAATGTACAGAGACAATATTCAAAATGGAGAGCTGAAACCGACTTAAACTCGCAGAGCGTCTTTCATCCTGTGGGACGCCGGTGGGGGGACGGGGGGGGGTGACGGGGCAACAACCCCCATCCACCCTCATGCCCCGTCACACGTGACCTTCATGTCTCGTTCCAACACGAATATACAAGACTGCATTATGATCTGGAGGTGAAGGTTCTCGGACACTTATGGGGGGGGGCAACAGAGCCGCCCGACGCTGAGGTTCATGCTCCTTAGGTCGTATCCAGGGTTAGACCGATAAGTGGCATGAGTTTCCAATAATCCGTTCTGCACATAAAGGTTTAACAACAACCTGCAGAGACCTTATGAAAGGTGTTGTAATAACGCATTAACGATTCCCAGGCAGAATCCAAGGGGGGGGTTTTACCACTTTTCCCGCTCTGCCAACAAAGCGTCAACTCAAATTCAGTTTTTGTATTTGGGTGTAGAATTCTCTCAAAACCCTTAAAACTGCAAGGCTTTGGCTGCTCTCACCCGGGCTGATATCAGACTATTTAAAATCTATTACAAATCAGCTTGTTCGCTCCTTAGAATGTTAAAAACCCCACATTGGTGCAACCCTAGTTGGTTAGTTGACCCGTTTACCAAACTAACTGTCGACTGATTGGGTTTGATTGATTGACGACAGCTGATTGGCTCCCTGGCCCAGGAAAGGGGGGCGGCTCTGTTGCGCGACATGGAAACAGGAAGAGAACGCACTGACGATGTCGTCTGCTGAGGTGACTTAGTCGTCCGTTTCTCCTCCGACTCGCCGTCCCAAATTACGTAACCCACCCAACCGAGCTCCTCCTCCTTCCTGTGAGTGGATGTTCCCAAGGACACGAGAGAGCGTCGTTTCCACGGAGCTGCCAGTTGGAATGCAAAGCACACGCCATTTATATAACATCTCTGCAGTGAGCTAGATAGTAGAGTATTACAGTTACCGTCGGTACGACATTCAACAGAAACCAACAGGAGAAATTCTGCATCGTGAAGTTGAGGGCCGGACACTCGGGCCCCCGGCGGGCGCCCGAGCGTCCCGGCGTGCGGACGTGAACATTCTTCGGCTGTGAACGTTTTCCAGCTTTAAAAAAAAGAAAAAGAAAAAAAGACGCCCCCGAGACGCGTCCCTTCGTCTCTCACCAGGAGAGCAGGACGGAGAGGGGGCCGAGGGAGAGCGTTTCCTATGTTACACTGAGATAGAAGTGAGTTTTCCTTAACACTGCATATCAGACTCCATGACGTTATTCACATTCAAACACGTTAAAACAATAAAAGCCAGCTGTGGTTTCCCTTATGATATGTATTTCTTAGCGGGGACGGAATGCAGATGGGTTGTTGTTGTTGTTGTTGTTGTTGTTGTGTGCGGCAGAGACCCAGAACCCTTCGCCGCCCTGCAGGGGGTCCGGCTTCAAGTACGCGAAGGGGTCACTGCAGCAGTATTTTACTACTGAAGATGTCGGGAGGCGTTGAAGATCAATGGGGAGACGTTTGTGCCGGGGCTTGAATTTGACAATAATGTGTCAATCACAACAAATTCACTCCAAATCCTCCAAACGCCCCTCACCTCCTACGACCCTGACGGAACAGGGTCCCCATCACGGAACAGGGTTACAGGGTGCAGAGACAACTGTGGACTCTGACTCAAAGTACAAACCGTGCCGGAATAATAATAAATAACTAATTTAAATGATTCAATTTCATCCACGACCCAATGGACAGGGAGGAATGTCCGACCCAATCAATCAATCGAATCCTCTGAGGTCGTTTGCACTGAAGCGTCACAGATCGAATCCCGTCCAGTCGTATTCAAAACACGGCACGCTGGCTTTCCAATTCAGATGAAGCCATTTCCGCTGTGAGCTGCTGGTCAACCTCCAGTCTGCACATCATTTCAGATTAATATTCTTATCGTGCTTAATCCCTCAGAGGCTGAACTTTGGCCTTGTTAGTGAGGGGGGGTGGGAGCTGCTTCTCATTTGGGGTCAGTTTGAGTGGCGCAGCGACATTGTTTTGCTGTGGTGCGATAACGCGGGTGAGCGACCGTTGTTCAGCCGGCGGTCCGAGGGCTCCGGGAGGAGCAGGAGGAGGAGGAGCAGGAAGAGGAGGAGCAGGAGGAGGAGGAGGAGCAGGAGGAGGAGGAGGAGCAGGAGGAGGAGCTGAGGGGTCAAGAATCTCTATCGTAGCTGACAGCGTCCAGTCTGAGAGAGCAAGGCGAAGGCTCGGGCTGTGTGCTTTCTACGTCAGTGTACAATCGTCCCGACCCACGCGGCCCGGTCATCTGTGTGTTTTTTAAGGATTGCATCGCCCTCGTGTTTCGCCGGTTCTGACAAGACACTTCTGAAAGGGGAGAGGAAAGCGGGTCGAGGAGCTCTGCTCGTAAGGCCGTCACAGAGCGCGTGTGCGTCGGTGGAGCGCTGTTGGCGGTAGATACACACTCATTAGGTGGACAGTCAGGCCACTTAAAAGAAAATGAAAAAAGAAATTAGCAGGCCGTGATCAGACCGATCTGCTTTGTACATGTATGCAAATAAGCCTGGTTGTTTATTTAAACAAATTATTTGAAGGAGGCCAACGCGCCACTCTGAGTTTGTGGAGACAATTCATTTTCATCTCAGTTTAACTGTCGTTAATTTGCATTCTCTGTTAAATTAGTTTCCTTGGTCATCAGAGCCTTTTTTGTATTTTTTTTCCACAACGATTAAATCAATGTTGGAGGAAATTAGATGAATAAATAAGCAGATTAATGCGAAGCCAATCATGTTCCTCATCAGACTCGGTGACCTGTGGTTTAAAAACCACCAAACCAAAATCGTCGCACAACATTGGCTTGAAAAAATCGATAAAAACCCCCAACTGACCAGCTGATCATGAAGTTTAAGTTGAATCACGGTCCAGCTGAAGTGTAAGGAAACTTTACACAAAATTGATTTATTTTTTTAAAGCGTCCCTTGTGATCGCGGCCTGCTTCAGATAAAAAAAAAGCAGAAGAAGAAGAAGAAGAAGAAGAAATCTCTGGCATCAATCAGCGACCTCGTTTTCCCCAATTTGTTTTGACAGTGAGGTAAACTGATTTAGTGAGGAGATACAGCTACCAGATGAGTTGATTTCCTAGACGAATCTAATCTCGCTCGTCGGCTCTCTGTGATTCATGTCGAGACGCGACTCGGCCTGATGAGTGCGTGTCGAAGGCTTCTGCTTCTCGTGCTTCCCTCCTCCTGAGGAAACACTCGAACAGACGATATGGAGAGAAGCTTCGCATTCTGGCGGTTGTGGATGCACACGCATTCATGTGGAGACATGAAGTGTTTATAAAAGACACAGAACGAATATAAAATATTAGACCTCCATGACGTCTATATGCAACAACATTCTAGATAACTGCTTGAAGGACTTACAATCGGTCCGGCTTTGAACCTCGATGGGTCTCCTCAAAGGTAATATTTAAGACAATGAAAAAAGCACCACAAAATTCATCATAGAAACAGAGATCTAACCATACAATGGTATGTACAATGTACGTATGCCGACAGCACGGGAGAAGAGATGAGGACAGATCAAGAGAGAGAGAGAGAGAGAGAGAGAGGGGAGTAACACCACTCATCAAACTCCCGTCATGCAGATAATAATTTACACAGGAGACCTGAGGAGTATCATCTCTGGTCACGGGGCCCCCCCCAGTCACAGAGACGCCACGCCAAGTGAGACCTCAATTCTCAATTATACACGCGAATCCTTTGAGGCCTCCGTGTTGAACTTTTCTTTTCTTTTTTTTTTTTTTAAAGGAGAAACAAGAAATAGGGCGATGATGTAACGTAATACCGAGCGAAGGAGTCTGGGTGGTGGAGGGGTTCTGCGGGGAGGGGGGGGGGGGGGGCCCTGCCTTCGCAAAGGACTGTCAGAGAGAGCGTCTTAGGGCAGGTCGCTGGCCGAGGCCTCCTCGGCGTCCTGCGGCTGCGGCGACTCGGCGGCAGCGGCGTCCTCGTTGGGGCTTCCCTTACTGCAGGGGCTGGCCCCGCCCTTTCCGCTGCTGGGGCTGGCTCCGCCCTTACTGCTGGGGCTGGCCCCACCCTTTCTGCTAGGGCTGGCTCCGCTCTTACTGCCGGGGCTGGCTCGGCCCTTACTGCCAGGCCTGGGTCCGCCCTTACTGCCGGGGCTGGCTCCGCCCTTACTGCCGGGGCTGGCTCCGCCCTTACTGCCGGGGCTGGCTCCGCCCTTACTGCCGGGGCTGGCCCCCGCCTCGGCCGAGGTGCTGCTGCTGCTGCTGCTGCTGCTCTGGCCGTCTTGGCCCTCCGAGTTCTCCAGCATCTCCTGGATGAGCGGCGGCATCGAACCTGGGATCTCCATCTTCAGCGAGATGACCCGCTCTGCCCCTGATGAGGGCAAAAAGGGGATTAAGGACGGGAGGGGGGAAGTTTGTCCTTTGATGTTGGAGTTAGTAAGTAATAAAGGAAAGTTTTCTGACCATGGTCTTCATCATGGTCAACGTTACTTTACGATCACTCCCCAAAACAAATCATGTAGTGTTTTTTAGTGGGGTTACTGAGGAAAATTAACAGGACTGCAGGCACCTCTATTTCAACTTTATATCAGTTATCTTATGTTGTGCACTTTGAAAGAAATGTTAAGCCGCTTTAGAGGACAGCCAGATAAGGAAGGAAGAGAAAAACCCAGAAGAATTGACTTAACCCCCCCTCCTCCTCTCTAAAAGATTAGGAGACAAATAAAACCAGTACAACCAATAAAAGCATGAAGCAAGAACATAAGCTTGTAATGCAACAGGAAAACTCTATGCAAGACTTCAAAAAGGCACGTTTAAAAGATGGGATTCATTATTATTCCAAAGTGGACAAAGGGGTCTGCACAGGAGCAAGGAGGCCTTTGAGGATCATAAAGTAAACGCAGGCTCCACAATGAGCTTTAAAAGTTGGCTTCAGGAAGTTACAAATGAAAAGGGATTCACAGGCCGCCAGTTGAGAAGTTAAAAGTCAAGTGAAATCACACTCTATTTTGTATTTTAAGAAGGAAGTCAGAGCCTTTTCCAGTATATGGACTTCTTAGATTGTTGGATTGAGCATCTAGTGGCCATCACCTGAACCCTGCTCGATACAGATGTTTACTACATGGAGTTTGACAGAGGAAGGGGAGGATAATATACAGTAATTGTGTTTTTTTGTGCAGAACCTCAGTGTGCATCAAAGAAAGCACCTGTGCATCTAACAGCCTTTGAAACCCGTCTGTGGAAGGAGATATTTTGGGGGAAACCTATTTCTGGAAGTATAAAGTCATTCTTTCCTTCAAGGTGACTCACAGTTTGAGCACTGAAACGCTCCGGTTTTAATCATCAGTGCAAAAATATTGTTAGAAAACATGTGATACTCAAAGGCAGGAAGGAAGGAAGACAAAGACACAAGGCTGTGAGAACTAACTACGACTGAGGAATCCGATAAAACAATTTATTTTCAGACGCTACATTCCTTTTGGATCCTTTTTTTTTTTCCCAGCTCAGGAACGTTTTGAATTTTTCTACTGCTGTGATTGGCGCCCCGTGACTGGTCTATTCTCCATAGCAACGGTTGTCAAGGCAGCAGCATAGCGTAACTTTTGAGTTGACATCCCTCCTACCTTTAGCGCTGATGCTGCGCAGGTCGGTGATCTTCATCAGGGTTTTGGGGAACATGTGCGGTTTGCTGGGCCGACGTTTCCTCACGTAGATCTTCAGAGCTTCCAGGAGCGGTTCCTGGAGCTGGTCCACCTTTGAGGGCTCCTCCAGGTCCTGACGGTCTGACGCACACACATACACACACACACACACACACACACACAATTCAAGTCAGACTTGCGGCTCAACTGTGATGAATCCAAGTCTTTGCTTTGTCTGAACACGTGTATCACAGCATGAAGCCGGCTGTGGATGAGGAGGAAGAGTTTATCTCTTTGTGTAAACTCATTTACTGCAGAGGAGCGAACGCAGAGATGCTTACAATAAGATAACTGAAAAAAAGAAAACTCATTTGAATCCTTTCTTTTCCGTCGCGGCGTTAAGCTCTGATAACCGGAGTGTTAAAAGGCTCACGCGGCGGGGAAACGCCGACCGGGGCGCTTTGAAGACGACCAGCGGACTTCCGTTCACAGACCGTCGCTTATTTCTTTGGGCTGTTTTATTTTCAACTCCAGAGCGGATTGATTGTGCTTTCATCGTTTCCAATTTTGTTTTTATTCCCACAATGTGGGGAAGAGCGACCTCAGTCTGATTTTCACCCTCTGAGTCCTCTTCCAAAGTTGCTTTACTCCCTTGCTCCTTTGATTGACTATCAGATGCATGACTTGTCATCACAGACTTTTAGGAGCACGCACTGCACCGCCGAGCCGTAAGGTGGCAGTGTGTGCACGTGGCATCCGCCGCTGCCGTTTTACGATGCATTCAAAGGTGTTGGCTGCCCATGGATTATGCAAGAGCCTGTAATATCTGCCACGGCTCCGGGGATTCAGCATATAAATAAATATTGTCAAAGAGCCGCAGCACCAATGAAAATGAAAGCTGGAGGAGAGAGAAGAGAACGAAGGGGAGGACTGTGCAACTTTTGGTTGGAGGTACAGACGGACCAGGTCTCCATTTAGGTCACGACAGAGCATATTTTCTCATCAATAAATAAATCCTGTGTGAGAGACAAACACGTATAATCTTATTTTGTGTTCTCCTTTCGCTAAATTCACTCCCACATGAAAGGATCAGAAGATAAAGCGCCTTCCAACTGAGATCAATATAATAATAATATAGCAATCAATATATTGCCTTAGCGCTGGCGGGCTGATTCTCCCCTCTGGGGGGGCTCAAACATTTTCACTCAGCTATCTGACGCTGTTGTCAGGTACCTGTACCACCCCCCCCCCCCCCCCGACAGAGCGGCTGGAGTTTGACCTGGTTTCAGACTCCCGTGGATTCTGGCAGCACTCAACGATCAGCTGGAGGAAGGACTTAGTTAAACGGTGAGCAGTCAAACGTGGTTCGATTTATTCATTCCACTCGATGTGCTCCAATATGACACGATTAACTCTGGTTTTATATTTAAATCGGAATTTATGCTAAATAAACGATTCAATTAGGCTGCAAAAAGCCGATAATTTGACCCGGTACAGAATCAGAGTGTCGACTTCTTGATGTTTTTTGATGTTTTTATCAAAAGCTGATTTAAAACAGGGATTTATTTTCAGTTACATCATACATGTTCATCATTTTCTCAAACGCAATCTAGCAATGTCAATATAAAGTAAGTAGATGTAACAGCCACAAATGGAAATAACCCTGATTGTCCCGATGATATCGGATTAGTTCCTTTATAAAGACGTCGTCATTTCTCCTCCTTGTGAGCTTATCTGCTTTTTCATATTCATCTGAAATGTTACATAACAGCATATGTATCCAGAATGTGACTAACACTGTGTTTAATGCACCGACGGTATGTTCTGAATCCCTGTCGTCATTTGTTAGAGAACAAGATGATGCATCCTGTTGAAGTCGTGTCTCTGCTTGCCCCCCCCCCCCCCCCCCCCCTTCCCGTCTGCCAAAAACACACCATGTCAGGTGGCTAATTGGCTGGTCAGCTGCAGCACGCTGAAGGGCTCCAGAACTTTACTGCGAAGGTCAACGTCTGTCTTTTTCGGCGGCTGAACCATGCGTCCCTTCCTTCCTAAAACAACTGTCTCTCAGAGGCTCGGCGGACTCCAAGCGGACCCCTAACAAACCTGCTGCCCCCCCCCCCCCCCTCCCCTCCCTCGATAAATGCCCCGGCTCGCCCACCTCCGGAGATGAGACAGATGGCGCTGAGGAGGCCCGTCTCCGTGTCGTCCATCTCGATGGGCAGCAGCTGGTTGGCAAAAGTGAACACCAACTCGGTGAGCGGGCCGAAGCCGGCGTTGTGCATCTGCGTCCGGTTGAGGGTCAGCCCGTCTGAAAAGGTCATGGTGTCCTTGTCGGGGGTGTACCTGGTGCAGATGCGCAGGATCTGATTGGGGGGGGGAGGCAGGGCAGAGAGAAGGGGGGAAACTTTTAAGTGATGCACCGTTGGGGTTGATTTATGGAGTTTGGCTTTGGACGTCTCTAAGACGAGCGGTTGTTTTGCAGGTCGGTGTCTACCTAAAGCTGCTGTCAGTGTAGAAAAGCACTAAATCATCAGTCGCCAGGTTGGGTAGAACGCCTCTGACTATTTGGACCATATGGCCATGCGCTCCGAAAAGAGGGCTGCAGGATCTGCAGGAAAATACGTTTATTAAGAATGTATATATTTATAAATTCTCAATGGATTTGAACCAAATTCAGGATAAGGGAACAACTTAATTGTTTACAACTCATCCATAAAGCAAGAGCAAAGGATTTATTCATCATCAACAAAGCAAGAGTTTCAACAAAACAAAAACACACAGTGTAGTTTTCACTTTCTGCCCTCTAGTCTTCCTCAAGATCAGAGTGTACTTCTGATGTGAACAAGACAGTCAGGAATATCGTCTCTAGCTGTAACGCACGTAGCAGGTTGAGATTTTTACAAAAGGACAATTATCAGAAAACTCTGTATTTACCTGTAGGAGCTTTTATTTGTCCTTTTTTTACCCTCACAACATGTATGCGGAACTCACAGCACACAAACAAATGAACAAAATGCTACACTACTCAATAGTTTTAAAATAACAATTGATCAAATAACTGTGTGACGTCTAAGCTGTCACTCATGGTGACGGACCCAGAGGGATTTATCTCTCCTGCTGCCTTTTTTAGCTCTTTTGTTTTCCGTTAAGTTCCTTCCAGCAGTTGTTTCTCATTGAAAACAGCTCTGATGACAATATATCCGGTTACGTGTTTTCAGCTTTTTTTTTCAGAGGCTCAAAAAAAAATCAGTTAATGTAGTTTTGAAAGTGAGACAATATCAGCTAAACAAAAAGTCTTTAATCAAAGTCAAATACGAATCCACAAACTGCGTCGTTCTTTGACTGCTGCCTGTAAACCAGGTCGACTCTGCAACGAGACTCGGCCCTCATCAGGTGTCCAATAAAGAGCACCAGAGACACAGAGCACATCCAAAAAAACGACCTTCCACACACTCAGAGAGAACAACCTTTGAGTCTCCCGCTGCACCGAGCGCGTGTGCGTTTGTGTGTGTGTGTGTGTGTGTGTGTGTGTGCGTGTCTGTGCGCCTAATGAAGCCACTGATGGTGAATGTGAAGCCGACAGCAGCCTTTGAAGCTTTTTGAGTGGGCCGGCTCTGGCAGTGAGTGGCAGGCGTGACTGCAACATGAAACAGAATAAAACATGGCTGCTGGCGGTGACTCGCACCGGCTGGCCAGGCCCGCGCTTAGACACGCACACGTATATATACACACACACACACGCGCTGTGTTTGATCTCTCCTCTGACACTGCCTCACCCGGGCCCATGCACAATGCCTACGCCCTTCACCGCAGAAATGTGCCGGCGAGCGGATGTTGATGGCCGAGCGGGAGCCAGAAAGTCATCACAGCCGGCCTTCAACTCCTCACCTCGGTGTCCCTGGGAGTTCCCCTCCAACTGCTCCGTCAGCCGTGACAGAGTGACTTATTGTCAATACAAACTCCAGAAATCCGTCCAAGAATATGCCACTGAATCCGAGCCACACACACACACTGAATACTGTACATACAGCAAACTAATCCTCCGGCTGATCAGCATTCATTTATCCAGGTTGTGTGTGGATGTGACTGATTTGTGCTACTTTGCATCTACAAACTCACATAAATATGCAACCTCATGCATAAATTGTTGATTTTGCGGACAGACCCGTATGTCACTCCTTTCTGACCTTTTAAGGACAAATGGGCTGCAGGTGCCTTTTTGAAAACTAATGGTTAATAAATAATGTGTAATAACAATACAAGTATAATTTTCGGTTGCCAAGTTGTAAAGAATCCATTTAAACTGTTTTATTTTTTTTTGCAGTGCAGTTGCAATAACACAGACACACAAACAGCTGAAGAGAGGAGAGGGGCCTGCTGGATTGGCTCAGACTGTCAGGCAGCTGTTTCTACTAGAGCGCGTTGGCCGCTTCTCCACAGAACTATTAGACACCGACAAGCGAGCAGCTGCTGCTCCGTCGCACGCAGAAACCTGTCTCCACGGTAACCAGCTACACGCCATCCAGTCCCAGGAAATAGAATGAGAGACCTGTCCGGTTTAAGAACAACTTGACTAATTAAAAAATCATTTAGTTATGCTTTGTCACTCTTATAATTAACGCTGGACATTACAAAAAACTGGCTCCTTTAAAGTTGTTCTTGTGCAGTGACTGATTATAAAATGTAGCAATTAGTTAAGGACAGAAATAGACTGAGAATAAAGCGGATGGTCTAACTAACCAAGACTTAAGACATACTCTTAAAGGTACTTTATGTAATTAATATATATAAATATCTATGTATATATTTTTAAGAGGCAACTCCTCTGGTTGCAAAAATAGGTCCCGTTGTTTTAGGCGGCTGAAATGCACGAGAGAGAAGAAGAAGAGAAGCAGCCGTTTGCTTTTCTCCATCTCATTACTGCTGCTTCATTAGTGCAGTGCGTTGCTCCACTTAACATCTAAACCACAAACAAACGTTCAGCCGACTCTGCACATGTTTCTGCATCAATGCGCGTCAGTAGATCAGAAGCTGAAAAATGTTTCCGCATGCGTATGATCTAATCCACTGAGGATTCGTGTTTTGACTGCGGCGATCGATTAATCGCCCATCTTCCTCTTTTGACGGGCTGGGTAGGTCGTCCAATAAGGTTTGGGGGGGGGGGGGATTGGTCGAGTGCGAGCCGGATAAACCCGCCAAACCCACCGGAGATCTGAGGCTATTGACTCGCCGCACGCTCGCATGCATTTGTGGATTCTAACAGACCGGGAAACAACAGAAGAGGGGAAAATAAATGCTGGAATAAAGTGAAGTAGACGACTCGCTATCCGCTGACGAGGTGTGTTTATGTAACGCTGTTATGTCACTGCTGTGCGCGGTTGTCGGGAGGTTTTTAGCTCATTACTGAATATTTTAAAGGGTTTACTGAAGAAGCATCTAAACCGCTCGTCTGTCATTCTGTTCATGCAAACAGTACGGTGCCAAATATAGATACAAAGGCAGGAAAGAGACTAGGAAATCACAAAGAGGCGAGGAGACGTTCCTGTCACACGCAGAACTGCTCTGTCCTGATTGGTTATTGACATTTGGGTGGAGTCATGAATGTGCATTAACACATTATTGCTGAAGCCATTATTACTGATTATTTTGAAAAACATCAGCTAATGTTAGGTATCCAGAGATGATGCATGTCAGCAACAAAGGCCCACCAGACGTTGCGTTTTTAAGATAATTGTTTTATTTTGGAAATAAATTGGAGCATAAATTGACGTTCTTGCGTAACTGACTCGAGTATTGACTGATTGATTGAATGAGTACCCGCATCAAGAGGAAAAGGAGAGCTTGCGGAACCCTAATGGTCGACGTACTACATTTTGCATTTTCCGGATGATTCAAATACTCAAACAAAAACATGGCGACAACTACTCCAAAATAAAAGCGTGAACACCCACCAGAATGTCCAGGCAGGCAGCTTTCAGGAGCGTGATCTGGTCCGCGATGGTCAGCGCCGTGAAGCCAGGCACTCGTTTGGCAAATTCCACGATCTTGATAATGCACTTGGTGGCCAGCTCGCTGAACTTGTCCCACAGGCCCAGGTCCAGCCTCACACGGTGGTCCGCACTCGAGTTCTGCAACACACACACACACACATATTCAAACCCGGTGGCGAACAGGGAGAGAAGAGGCTGCCTCTCTCGTCACGCTAACGATCCCCCCCTCCCTCACTCTGGCTCTCTATGTGTCACGCTTACGCACAGTAAACAGGCTCCATGAGGCCCGAGCTCGCACGCGGCGCCGGCGGGGTGGTTGTCGTGAGCGGGCTGGGCTGAGCCCCGGACCCCGGCGGTAATGAGCGCCGCCGTGCTGCAGAAGCAGAGCGCTGACAGGTGGCGCGGAGGGGTTTGAAGCCGCAGGCGCCATTAGCACGAGAAGGGGACCGGGAGAAAAGGCCGATGGAGCGATGGAGGCATTGAAATGTGGGGGGGAGTAAAAAGTGCTTGAAGACACCCAGAGAGGAGGGGGGGGGGGGGGGGAGAAAGACGAGAGTTGAGTGTGTGAGGGAAGAGAAGCGCGGATGCTGGCAGTCTTCCTCATGACGCCTGGGCCGCCAAGGTGAGACGGATGCATCATTGTTGGATTTTGATTTTTTTTTTTTTAAACCCCGTGACAGCCGGTGTCATCCACTTGTGATTGTTGGGGATCGGCGTGCGATGCTGACAGAGGTAAACACGCTCGGTGGTCCTGGTGGTGGAAATGATGTTAATCACTTGGATAAGAGTTATCCTCTAATTCCTGATTGTAAACTTTGATCTATGATGTGTGAGATTATTCCAGGTGTTCTCCTTTAACGGTTTACTTCCATCATTATTATTCTGGAATGTTGGAACTACTGCTCATCGTTTTGCGGGCTGCAACTAATTATATTTCTCGCGACAAAGCAATGAAGAGGCAGCTTTTCCATTCAGGCGTGTCGTGTTCTACCTAAACGTTTCCCACAGAACTTCAGTCTGGTCAGAATCGGGCCACAGTGAGACATCCAAGCTGTCCAGTGATGTCCCAGACCGACACGTCTCCAAAGCTGGACTCAAACGAAACGCATTGAGCTCGACATCATTTCAAACACATTGACCAGAGCTGCTGTGAGTTTGAAACACCGCCAGGAGGAGAAGAGGAATAAAAAGAGGGAACATTGGAGCAGAAGACGGTGTGACGGACAGATTCAGATGGTCGGGGGGGCGGAATGGTTTGGGTGGAGCGAGGGAGAAGCCGTAGCGGTGGTGGGAGCATCTGATGATCATTTGTTGGTTTTCTGATGGTTTACATGGAATTGCCCATCTGTTCCACATGAGTGAGCCTCCACACGTAGCCACACACACACACACGCACACGCACGCACACACACACACACACACAGTGACTAACCAGAACCTTCACAGTGCTCTCTGGTGACAGAAAGGCTCCTAGTGTCACCTAGAACCGTACATGGTTCTCCAGCCTAAGAGAACCCGGTTTGGGTTCCTGGCACACTTTGAACAGACAAACCAACACGTTTCTACTCTGCAGCTTTCAGAATAAAAGCTGCAGGAGTCACAGGAATGTTATGTAATCTCCCCGTTCACGCAAACTGTGCTATAATTTGTCAGTGAGTCACAGGCGCTTGTGAAACAACCACATTCAGACCAACAAGCGCACACTGGAGGCCAAGAATTCACATCCCAGAGTTCAAACAACTATTTTCAGCGTTTCTTTTACTTCTCTTCCCCCTTTTACATGAGAATTTGTCTGAATAAACGTTTACATATTTAATCTGCCATTCAATTAAATAATTGTATAATAGCTATAATAATTATACATTTCTAAAAGCATACTTCATATTGCCTAGAATATTATTTGGGTGTAGAAATACGGACTAAATTATTATCTATGGCCCAAAGCAAACATCTAAGCTCGAGAGAACTGATTCCGCCCATCAAGCACCGACCATAAAACCGAGCTGTGAAGATAGAACCGAACATTAACATCTGAACTGCATGCCAGGTTTGAGTCGACGAAAGAAAAAAAAAAGAAGCTGGTGGGAGAAGTCATGTGACCTCCGTTGCTCCACTCAATATGGAGGCCCGAGCCGAGGAGGCCGCGGAGACATCGATCCCCCAGAGGTTTGTTACCGGGAGCAGCAAACGATCCATTGTGGCCGACAGAGAGAGCGAGAGAGAGAGAGAGAGATCATCTGATGTGATCTGGGGTTAAGTGAGAGGCACATTAGGGCCGTGCTTAAATCACGGACAACGAGCCGCAGTCGACACAACGGCACTACGGACGCACATTCCACTGATAGACGCCCGCGCGTGTGTGTGTTTGCACAATGCACATATGCTGTGGGGGGGTGGGGGTCGATATTAAAGCAACTTATCTTGCACTCCCCTCCGGGTACACGGGTGAAAGGGAGGAAAGGGGGAGGAGCTGAGAAGGCCCCTCCACCCCCCCCCCCCCCTCTGTGCAATCTCAGTCAATTACACAAGTCCCATAATTCAATAGAGCGAAACAAGGAAGAAGCCGGGGAACTCTAATTTCATTTAAGAACATTTATCCAAACAAATTAGACGACCCGCGACATTAGAAGCAGGAGCTGACGGTGGAGAGATGAGCTCCGCTACGCACGACATCCGAGGGGGAAAAAGGCCGTGAAAGAGCACCACCTGTGATGAACAGCCCCCCGCGGCCGCCGGGCGCCCGTGTTTCATTTTGTCTTTTCAAAACCCGCCAAGCTCGTTCTTCATCACCGTCACTGCCGGCGGAGCGTTGTTGTTCGGCGCCTGGCTAAGCCGCCGCCCTCACCCGCGCGGCTGCATCTCCGCTAACCCGGCAATGAACTCCTAAATCACCGCAGACTAGGATTTGAATATTTCACCACATAATTGGAGCTTTAACCTAATCTGGGGGGCGCGGGAGCTCCTCTTGTGTTTCCGCCGAGGAGGACTCAAAAGGCGCATCAGGATCCAATCGCTTGTAATAATGAGGAACTTCTCACAGTCTGTGAGCCGGCATAATTACCGCTGATCCAGATTAAGGCTTTATCGGAGGCCCGGCCTGCCACTCCAGCAAACACTGGCTCGTGTCAAAAGCAGCCAGCAAGATTTCTGCATTTTTTCCCCTCCCCGCAATGCTGACTGTTTATTTAGTAAAGATAATCATTGAAGTGCCTCGTGGGATGAGGGTGGAGTAGGGAGGGGTTACAGCAATCAGGAGCTTTGTGTTGGGACTGAAGGGGGTTGGGGGGGGGGGATACAGAGTTATGGAGATGGGAGCTTACACTGTGCACCGCACACGGGAACCACTTCAACACCTCTCAACTAGCTCCGCCCCCAAAACGCATCGCCAGGGACGACTGTCATCGGCGGAACGAGAGCTCCATTACCGCCCAGCGGGGTCGTGTGTTGCTGAAACGAAAAGCAGCGCTTGACATGATTGACAGGCGTCGAGAGATTTCCACAAATGGCACCACCAAATCACCAAACATGCCCCCCCCCCCCCCTTCACACACACACACACACACACAGACACACACACACACACACACACACTTCCCTACACCGTCGTTGTCAATCACGGCTGTGATCTATATGTGAGCCACCTTAAAAAAACAAATGCTGTCAGCCCGACGTGTCAATCGAGCTGACAGCCGTCCTGCGGCTCGGACCGGACCCCCCCCACCCTCGCCTCCACACCCCCCCCCCACCCTGTCAAAACGTCGCACGACTCCGCGGAAACAAGGTTTTCTTCGACATTGAGCGCGACCTCCAACTTTTTGAAAACACCCAGTCGTGACGAGCGCGGGAGGACAAAGAGAAGCTCACTGTCGCTCAAATGAGTGTGTGTGTGCGGGTGGGGGGGCGGGTGGGGGGGGAGGGGTACGGTTCATTCTACAGGGCCCGGCCCGCTTTGAAACCGCACGAGCGAGGGAGGCCCCCCCCCCCCCCGACGCGTCCAAACTGACACGGGACTCTCCTTCAAGGTCCCGCGTGGATTAGCGTCCCCCTCGCCGTCGTGGCCCTTCACGGGTTGTTAGTTCGGCGCCGGCGGGTTGGCGCGGTTGGCGGGAGGTTCAGGGACAGCCGCGGGCTTCTCAGCCTTGACGACGGGCGACGATAAAAAAAACCCAGACGAGCGTTGGCGACACACCCACCTCAGCTCAAACCCGCCCGCACATTAGCGCACAAATCCGTCACCTCCGCGCCCCGTTTGGGGGATTTACTGAAGCGTTCGGTGATTAGCTGGAGCGGCCGCCTTTATTCCGTTTTTCGAATATGTCAAAAACCATCGGCTTGCGGCAATGTCTCCCGGTCCAGACATCTCCATCCGAGAGCTCCTCCTCCGTTGCTACATTCACATCCTGGGGTAAACACTCAATGTCCAAATCCACAGCTATTGAGAGGAGAAGAAGTGTGGAGATTCGCCCCGTACAGCTGTGTACAGCCGTGCCCTCGGGGCCGGATTTAGAGTACAGCGTAATTGATTATCATCATGAGCCCTCCAGCTGGACCGGATCGAAGGAGCACACGGCGCGTCGTGTTTTTTGCGATTCGAAGAGAAGTGCGAGCGAAGCCGAGGGCCCGCCCGAACTCACCGTGGTGTATTTGCCAAGCTGGCAGAGGGAGGGGAAGGTTTCTTGATGGGCCTTACGAATCTTCTCAATGATGGTCTCCAGCTCGACTGTCAGCTCGTAGCTCTCCGCCAGCTCCAGCTTTGGGCTCTCCTTCTTCTTCTTATTGCGGTCATTCCGAACGGCTGAGGGAGAACAAAAGATTGTGGATTAGCGTCAACGGCGACACGCTACGTGAACTTCAAACACGTTTGGAAGGCAACAGAACTTTTTTATTCTTCTGGTTACTTGTTAAGAGATGCAGCAGAGTGCTGTCAGATGCTAGACTGAGACCTTACACAAGCACAAAAGGTTTGGAGCTGCAGTCGGCCTTCTGTCAGCTTAGTGCTGCTGGCAAAGTCTCCAAAAGTGAAGAAAACAAAAGTGTCTGTGAAAACTCGAGTGCTTTTTTTTATGTGCCTCAACACATCAATCAAGTTGATCACTGACTTACCTCATTCATTTTGTGAAAAGTTCAGGCCTAATGACTGAAACAATATGACAGCGGATGAAGGTTCTAAAAGTCAGGGACAAAACAAAGTCTCTCGTAGCTGTTTTTGTAAAGGTTGTGTTAGTAGTGATGTTATTAAGCGTGTCCATTCAGCAGCAAGGACACATCCACTAATATTTGTCTTCTCTCCTGTGGATTAAAGCTGCTTGACGGATGATTGTGCATCGCCCCGAATAATCAAATCCCAGATAAACCCAAACGCAGAGAGTCCCACGGGGCCCAAACAGGCAGCAGCCACGACAACGCGGGTTGTTGTGTAGATCCCCTGAAGTCTGTCACAGCAGGAGGTCCGAACAATCGGGCGTGATCGTCTAAACATCAGGGGTGTCTCCTCAGCCTCAGCCGGAGAGAAAGAGCCGGGGCTCGGCGGCGGCGGCGGCGCAGAGACACCCAGGGGACGTCCCCCCTGGCTGACAACACAACAGACACGTCCTCTGCCCTATTTTACCATGAAGCCCTTTACATTCACGCGTGACCCCGTGATGCACTACGGTAGATGAACGGGGGAAAGCAGGTTGGGGTTTAGTGCTGCTGCAGATACACAGTATTGTGTAGAGCCCCCGGTGCAAAGTATGCAATTTAGATTATTATTCGAATGCATTCAAATTATTTTGTGAAAAAACAACCCTGCGGTTGAGGATAAAAAAACAAACAGTAAAAACATGGTGTCACAATACAGCAGACAGAATGATTGTTGTTCATAGCGGATTTCACTAAATGATATTGTTAAATTATACTGTTTAACCCCAAAATCAGCCATTAATGTTAAAATCTCCGTTCTGCTTTGCAGACAATACCTGAAACTAGTGATGATTTAATCGATGCACTCAATTCAGCGTAGAAAGACAAAGATCGTACAAACAGCCGGGATTCAATCAAAATATGTAAGCAAATGCACACCGGGTCACATGCGTGAACTATGTGCTACAAATGTTTGATTTTGACCCATCGAGACACATTCCATCCACGCCTCAAATCTCAGCGGACCAACTCAAAGCCTCGAAGGGAAAGCGGAGTCAACGTTCAGAATAAGACTGCGTGTTTTAGGCGTTAATCACTGCACACATTTCGACCTACATCTGTGACCTATATGTCCATTCAACATCCATTCAACTGCGTCAAATGTGATTACACGATTAGTAAACCAGTGCCTGGATGTACCTGATGATCTTCATCGAGATAAAACGAAACCAGTGATGGGAGAACCGCAGCTTTCGTCTTGGTTTTACAGTCCCGGTGTGGAGGAGAGGGGGGGGGTTTGACTGGCAGATGATACGGAGCCTTCGGGCCTCCTTCAATCTAGCGCTCCACAGAGAAAAGCCGCTAACGCTGAATGAAACGCAGCCGGTGCAGCTGATCGGGAAGGAAGCGATTGGAAGGGGAGCAATAGAGACCTGCAGCCGAGCTCTCCGGTGCGTTCAAACAAAAGACAGATGTGGAACGCAATCAGACCAGTGCATCACTGCAAGGTTATACACTCTAATGAGTGCTGATGAAGCAAAATATGAACAGAAGGCTTTAAAAATGTATGTTTCCAAGGCTAAGATTTGAAATTGAATTTGTATTCCTGAGCTTACTTCACAAGCTCACACGTGCACTTCTGTTCCACCTTTAGTTTCTCATTCATTATTCGCTCCTGTCTTTGTCTCCGTGACAGCGACAGCAATTTCGTACGCAACGTCCACATGGAACCGAGACAATTGAGGGAGGTAACGACGCACTGCGAAGCGATGTGTCCCTTCAGGAGACCAGCAACAGGTCCTCAGTCCAGGTCCTCAAGTGGGACAAATGAACACAGGATCAGGACAACCTGTATCTTTCACATTTGTTCTCTGATGCTACTATAGTGGCGTCAGTTGGAAAAACAAATCAGGAGGAAGTTCAGACACAATATTCACCGACGTCACAGCTCAAATGTTTGCACTGCTGTGTCTGGCTGTAAATATCTACTGTTAGCAAAAAGAAAGTATGAATACGTTATGCAAATACAACCCAATCTGCCTTCATCCGTCCACAAAATGTGCACAACGAGGAGCTTTGACCTCGCAGAGGAATCCCCGTAAATACTGTTTTATCTGGCCACGCCGGCTTCATCCGACGCACTTCCCTCCGTGTGTGCAGTCTCTTCACACACGGCGTCACTCCGGTGCAGCGTCATGAACGTCTGGAAATGTGTGACGTTGTCCTCATGTTCAAAATGTCCTGGTCGCGTCTCCCTGCTCTCGAGGAAGGACGGTTTTTAATTTCCCCTCTAAGCGGGCCGTCTCTCGGACAACAAAGCGCTTCTTTTAGACCGACATCTAAGTCCTACATGCATCCAAAGCCAGAGATGGAGGATTTGCTCATTTCCGTGGGCAAAATAGCATCTTATTTTTATCCCCATCACCATGTTTCGAGAACACCAGCAGCTGTGTGTCATCTAAAATACTGCTTTCAGTGGATTAGCAACATCCACAGGAGAGGACACACAGGACAAAACAGCGAGTCTCTGTCCACACACACAACAGAGAACATTGCCCCTCGGAAGGGGGGTGGTGTGGAGTGATGGCATAGCGAAGAGGGGATGGTACACAATCTGCGTGTCATTTGTCATAGCGTGGTGACAAACTGTCTGGCGAGGAGGGGGTTGTTGCGGTTCCCTGCGAGCCACGAGACCCACCGTCCCGGGGCAATCAATTACCGCCGCACTCCAGGCAAATTACTGCGAGCATGAGCGGATGCATCCAAATGATGCATTGGACAAGAGGCCATGAAAATATATGGCTTTTTAATATGCACAAAAGGAGCAGGGGGAGTCCCTCCAGCTCAGGGACTCTCATCAGGACCGCTGATCACTTTTCCACGAAACGTATCTGCACTCTTCTCTCTAGTGGTCCACAAGTGTCCGTCCGGCTCCTGTTTTCTGTGTGAAATTCAGACTTATTGGGCCCCGAGTTGAAGAAAGAACACGGGGCAGAAGCTACGGGCAGAATTATTAAATAACGACTGGTCAGTTTGAGCATCAGGTCCACATGTTTGAAGGCTTATCGGATGCTAAAAACGAGACACCCTTCATTTCCTCCCATTTTGTTGAGGTCCCAAAATATTCCACAATAGTGACAGTCTAGAGGGACCTTGATAGCATTACAATCAAGTCCTTTTCGCTAATCAGGACTTTTGCTTTGAACGTCAGATTCTTCACTCGCACATAATAGCTGCCTTATTATTAATGCTTATAATGTGCCATTCGCACAAACAAGCCCGTTTACTGGCGATGCCTTAAGGTTAAAAGTCTCAACAGCTCTCCGCCTCGCTAATTCTCCCCTGCGTCAGTTCCTTTTAAGAATACACTTTAAAACGTCTCGCAACCGTTTGACGGGCTGCGTCAATGGGTCGCGATGATCAGGCCTTGTCGGCCTTTGAGTCTTCGGTGTCTGATGTGCTCTCCGGTGCGTCGGAGCCAACCACACTTCCCCGGCCTGCCTCTCGCACGGCGGCGCTGTTCTCTGTCGGGTTTGTGCCGCGTGGCTCGGGCCGGCAGCCCGGCGCGGACGGTCGTTTCCGAGGAACCCGGCGGGGTCGAGCCATCTGCGCGGCGTCTCCGTGGGCAAACAGATGCGGCGCTAAATGAACGCTATTCGCTATTCGGATCCGGGCCACTTGCCACACGGCACTTAACGCGGCAGCTCGCTTAAAAACCTGCCAGGTGGGTGTCGAGCAAACGGTGTAATTCTTCCTTGCTACCGGAGCATCGGGGGGGTTCAAGCTAACGGTCCTGATGGGACGGGGTGAAGGGGGGGTTGTCAGAGGGGTAACCTGCACTGAGAACATATGACCTTGGAGCAGGAATGAGAATGAGAGCAACTGAATTAATCTCATGATGGTTCTGCTGCTGCTCCAGAGGCACAGATGGGATTAAAAGAAGAAAAAAACACATATTTTTAACAGTTTACCAGCTGATCTCGGAGCTGTATGATGGTGTATTAGGGTTTAGTATTTAATGAAAAAAAAACATTATTTCCTAGATTAGATTCACAAGGAAATACCTCTTCATTCTCTGAGATTAAATTTACAAATGCACAAAGAGAAATGTAGAAAAAATGTATTTGTGAATAGGAACAATATGCGTTGAGGTGAACCACATGCAAACTAAGGACATTTATCTGTGCATTTTCATCCAGACTAAACCGTGTATTCCAGACGCCCCTCTCCCCGGCATACCTGAAGGACATAATTCACCATAATCCGTGAGTCGACACGAGCAGCTATGTTACGTGTGTCACGGCTGGTGAGTGCGTGTAACGGATCCCGCATATAAAGAGACATGGCACTTACTGCTGGTGAAATTACTCCTTTATTTTCTTCCTTTCCATGCAATACCATCCTTGAACGTCAGCGTAAAAACACCACCGTAAGAGCTTTTTGCCATTATTGTTACGGGTCCATTAAACGAATAGTTTTGAGTAAAATTCACATTTGTCAGTAACAAGTTCCGTTAAGCTCACATTCAAAACGCAGAAACATCCTCTTTTTACCCTTTCAAATTAAAGGTACAATTCCCTTTTACCAGAAGATCTGCAGAGTTACTTACACTCCCACCAAATTAGTGTTTTTACAAAATAGAAACCTTAAAACACTCAATTTCAAATTACAGAATAACCTTTCAAAGGTATGGGCTAAAACTACACAGAAAACAATATAGCATTTCTTAACTGCAATAGTGCTTAAACAGCCTCTAACAATAGAACTAATTTCTGGACAGGGCGCTCCAAAACAGGCCTGTTGGTGCGCTCTCCTTTGTGATTCAGCTCCTTCTCTCCAAACAAGATTTTGGCCCGTCTCACAAGTCCATCTTTGCCTTTAATGACGTCTGAGACTGTCCCGAGTTTCCATTTGCTTCGTGGTAAAGTGTCCTCAGCATCCAGTACAATGTCACCAACCTGCAGGTTCCTTTTAGTGCTATGCCAGCATTGTCTTGTTGTGATATTGTGTAGATATTCCCTTTTCCATCTACTCCAAAACTGCTCTGTCAGGTACTGCACCTGACGCCATCTCTTTCGTCCATAGAGATCCTCTCTTTCAAACTTGCCAGGTGGAGGCAAGGCTGTGGTGGATTTCATCGTGATCAAGTGGTTAGGAGTGAGTGGCTCCAAACTGTTGTGGCTGTCCAAGGTATCAGCTGTGAGCGGACGACTGTTCACTATAGCCATGGTTTCATAAAAGAAGGTGCGCAATGATGCATCATTTAGCCTACCAGAGGCAAGTAACAGAGTGGCATTAAGAACACTTCTGACAGTTCTGATTTGCCTTTCCCACACACCACCTGCATGGCTGGCATGAGGTGCATTCATTACAAAGTCACACTGCTTTTCTGTGAGGAATACGTTCAATCTATTCGTGTCCAACTCCTTTAATGTAGCACTCAGCTCATTTTTGCACCCATGAAGTTGGTGCCTTGATCACATTGAATTTGTCGTACAGCACCTCTTAAAGCAATAAAGCATCTCAATCCATTAATGAATGTGTCTGTGGACAAGTCCTCCAACATTTCAATATGAATGGCTCTAGAGCAGAAGCAGGTAAGGAGCAATCCATACCTTTTTTCTTGTTTTCTCCCTTGTTTTGTCCGAAAGGGGCCGAAACAGTCCATCCCACAATAAGTGAAGGGTGGGGTGGGTTCTGTTCTTTCAACAGGCAGGTCACTCATCCTTTGGCTTTCAGCTGGTCTTCTCAACCTTCGACATGTCACACAGTGGCGGATGTGTGTTGCGACTGCTCTGCTGAGTCCACAGATCCAATAGCCATTGGACCTAATTTCATTCATGGTGAAGCCTTTGCCCTGATGTTTTACTGTTTCATGATGGTGGGCGATGATCAGATTAGTCATGTGATGTCCTGGAGGAATGACTGTTGGATGTTTAAAAGAGTTAGGAAAAGGTGAGCGACTGAGCCTACCTCCCACCTTGAGCACACCCTCTGCATCCAGGAAAGCATCGAGGTGATACAGCTTGCTGTGTCTTGGAAGCTGATGTCTCTTTTTTAATAGTTTAATCTCTTCTCCGTACGCTTGGCTTTGTATGTCCTTGATGATAAGTCGTTCTGCACTTTGTCTTTCGCTGACTGTTGAAAGGTCACACGATTTGACCTTTCTAGCACGCCGCAAGAGACGCGCCACTGCCCCGACGGCCCGAGACCAGCATGAAAACTTCTTTAATCTTCCTACAAGATCAACTTGCTCTGAGGTCTTTGTCTGGAATGTCTGAGCCCTTTTAACTTCTGGGTCACCAACAGGTAGCTCCAAAAGCACCTCTGTTGGCACTTCTATTTCTCCTTTCCACAGAAAGCTAGGGCCGGTGAACCAATCAGAAGAGAGCAACTCATCTACTGTTTTCCCTCTTGATGCATAGTCTGCTGGGTTTTCATCAGTTGGTACATAGAACCATTGCTTCGGGTCTGAGCCACGACGGATTTTCTGCACTCGATTTGCTACAAAGGTGTGGAAACGGCGAGCATCATTATTAATGTAGCCTAATACAACCTTTGAGTCTGTCCAAAAGAACTCTTCTACATTACAGTAGCCTAATTCTTCTTTGAGCATATTGCTCACTGTGACTGAGACAACTGCTGCGGCAAGTTCTAACCTTGGAATAGTTGTGACCTTTAGCGGCGAGACTCGCGCTTTTCCCATTAGAAGAACACAGTGAATGTCTCCTCTTTCATTCTTCAGTCTCAGGTATGTGCATTGGCCGTAGCCCGTGGTGCTGGCATCTGAAAAGTGATGTAATTCAGTTTTCATCACCTTTCCAAAGCCAGGAGGCTGATAGCAGCGAGCTACCTGTATTCCTTCCATCTTTACAAGATCATCTTCCCATTTCTCCCACCGTGGCTTCAACCGCTCTGGAATTGGATCATCCCATCCTGTTCCTTGATGACACATTTCTTGGAGAATTTTCTTTCCCTTGAGGAGGAAGGGAGCTACGAAGCCCAGCGGGTCGTATATGGAGGCGACAGATGACAGGATGCCGCGACGTGTTGCGGGCTGGTTCTTTGGAGAGACTTTGAAAGTGAAACAATCGCTCTCGATGTTCCAATATATCCCCAATGCTCTCTCTAAAGCTGGATCATTGAATCTGAGATCTTTTGTTTTGATGTCCATGGCGTGTTCTGTTGCGGGGATGCTTTGCAAAACGGCAATGTTGTTGGACACAAATTTGTGAAGGCGTAAACCTCTATTTGCACACATTTCGCGTGCCTCCTTTGCTATTTGAATGGCTTTTTTAGCAGACTCTACACTAATGATGCCGTCGTCCACATAAAAGTCTCTGGCAATGAACTGTGACCCTAATGGGTGTGTGTGACTGTGTTCTTTGGCGAGCTGCTTCAATCCATAATTTGCACACCCCGGTGAAGATACAGCTCCAAAAAGATGGACCTTCATCCTGAATTCCTGGGGAGGTGTGCTTAGGTCTCTGTTTTTCCACCATAAGAAGCGTAGATAATCACGGTCATTTTCTGAGACATGGAACTGATGAAACATCTTTTCTATGTCACACATCAGAGCAATGCGATGCTGTCGGAAGCGAATGAGAACACCTGTCAGACTGTTTATCATATCTGGGCCAGGGAGAAGATGTTCATTGAGGCTACTTCCCTTGTACTTTGCAGAACAGTCAAAAACCACTCTCAGCTTTTCAGGTTTTTTGGGGTGATAAACACCATGGTGAGGTATGTACCATTTTTCTCCATAAGTGCCCACATCGCATACCTCCTCGACATCACCTCTCTCAATGATGTCCTTCATGTAGTTCATGTAGTCATTCTTGTAGCTTTCATTTAAAATGAACTTCCTTTTCAGGTGGCTTAATCTTACAGCAGCAAGTTGCTTGTTATCAGGAAGGAAGGGCCTCTCTTTGAAAGGGAGGGGCATTTCGTAATGTCCCTGCTTGTTTGTTTTTATGCTTTCCTTTAATTTGTCAAGAAAAATCAAATCTTCTTGACTGACTGTTTTGTCATCTCCTTGAGTGTCTCTGAAATCAGTCTCGAGCATTCTTATTGCATCCAATGGAGTCACTGCGGGCAGCTCCTTCACAGTTACTCTGTGACAGTGACCGTTTGACAATTGTGCATCAGAGTGAGTTGCTGAACAGCCGACAATACTCCACCCTAAGTCTGTGAGAATAGCAAAGGGTTCGTTATCCTTTCCTGTTATGACACGCCTGGGTATGAGAGCTCCTGGACAATTGTATCCTATGAGTAACCCCACTTCACAGTTAAGAAGAGGCGGCATTTGATCTGCAATTGCTTGGAGATGCTGCCATCCTTTTGCCGTTTCGTGCGTTGGTATGTGTTGTCTGTTTACAGGAATGCAGTCCTTGGTGTATGCAGGAGGCAGTTTGATGTGCACAGTAGAATTGAAACCTCTCACACGCAGACCAGATGTCCGTTCACTTTTAAAGACCATATTTTCACCCATCATCGTAGTGAGTTTCAGTTTAACAGGGAAAGTAGTCAGCTGAAGTTCATTACTTACATCATTTTCAATGAATGTTGTGTCACTTTGTGTATCCAGCAGGGCATACACAAGTTTTTCTCTGGATGGATTATTGTCGCTTGACACCCACACTGGCACTATCATTGAGGTGTTTTCTGACTGACCTTGACTGGTGACATTGAGAGAAACGGCAGACGTTGGTTCCGTTTCCCTGTGTTGCGCTGACATTTCCCTACTTGTCCATTCTTTGATTTCAACTTTTCCGTAGCCATCATCGTGGAGACATGTAGGATGCCGTCCTCTGCATGAGTCACATGTGTGCCGATGTCGGCATTCCTTCGCGCTGTGACCGTGTTTTAGACATCCATAACACAGTCTGTTATCTTTGACATATGCCCTTCTGTATTCCAGTTTTCTTTGCATGAAGTCTGGACATTTGCAAAGCTGATGACTGATATCCTTACAAAGCATACAAGGGGCCTTGACCTTTTCCTTTGTTGTGGTCTGCTTACTGTTTTCAACCACAATTTGTGTGTTAAAGGTGCTGGCTTTGTTTCTTTTGCTTACCCTTGTGCTCCACTTTTCTTGACCAGAACCATCAGGTGGATGGAGAGCGAGGAAAGAGGTGACTGGATTGCAGGCGGTTTCGGCCTCCACAGACATAAACTTGGCAAAGTCCTTGAAGCTAGGGAAATCCTTTCCCTCCGTGAGACGCAATGTTACTTGCCGGTTCCATCGTGAGGCTAGCCACTCTGGCAGTTTCCGCACCAACTTCTGATTTTCCTCACAATCGTTTAGGATGTTTAAACCTTTTACATGGGGCATGGCCTGCAGACAGGCATTTAAGAAATCTGAGAAGTCTCTCAATCCTTCAGCATCCTTTGACTGTATTTTTGACCAGTTGGATAACTTTTCTCTAAAAGCCTTTTGAATGATAAATGGCTGGCCGTACCTCTGATTGAGCTTTTTCCAAGCGTCGCTGTAAGCTTCATTGTCACTACGATAGAATGTCCCTTCTAGGCATTTGTGAGCTGAGCCACCTACATATCTCCTTAGGTAGTGCAGCTTGTCGGTAGTGGGAATGTTCATTCTATCTATAAGTGAAATAAAAGAAGCCTTCCACTCAACAAAGTCAATGGGATTGCCATTAAACACTGGGGGCTCTGGCATTGGAAGTCTGTTAATAGCGATGCTGTCCTGAATAGCTTGTGCTAGGCCGGATACATCAATGGGAGCAGAAGGAGTGACAATTGTAGGAGGAGGACAATTTATTGCGACAGGCAGAATGTTCCGAATAGGGTTCTGAAATGACTGAAAGGACTGAGCATCAGATTCCTCTTTCACTTCTCTGTCATATACTTCAAGTCTGGCTTGGGCAGCCTTTAAGTCTTTTTCAGCTTGTAACCGTTCTAATTCTGCTTTGTGTTTTTCTAATTCCCTCCTGTGCTCTTCCTCTAAAACTCGGATCTTTTCCCGTTGACTCTCTTCCTCTGTTAGCATTTTATATTCAGCCTCCTTAGCAGCTAATTCCGCCGCTGCTTCTGCTCGCTTGGCTGCTACACTTGAACGTGTGGAGCGATGACTGCCAGTTAGCGCTGAGGCAGAGGAGCCGTAAATGGACCGGGCATAGTCAGGCTCGAGTAGCTCGTGCAAGCGCTGTCCTTCATATTCTGCATCATATTCTCCATTTACGCCAGTTAGCCTCTCGTTCAGGATTTTAATAATGTCACCTGTTACTGCAGCACAAGCATCAACTTTGCGCCTTAGCTCAGTGTCGGGCGGGCCGCACCCTCTCAATTCTTCATACACTTTCATGATTTCGATTTTCCTTATTTCCAGATTGTCTACGAGACATGCCAATCGACTTTCTGTTAGTTCAGATTTTAGTTCTTGCCGTGTTTGTCGAGCTTGGGCTTTCCACTGTTCATAAAGGCTATCAAGTCTTTTAGCACGTTTGCTCTGCTCTTGTTTACGATAAGCTAGCATCTTTTCCGTGGGAGCTCGCGCGCGTTCCGAACGTCTAACGTTAGCTAAATCTGTAGCATTTTCATCGTCATCGTTCAACAGTTCAGCAAGCATTTCCTTTTTGTTAAGCAAAGACTCTTTTAGTTCTTGTCTAACAGCACCTTGTTCGGTTTCCTTTTCTATCATTTCCTTGTATTCCTGAATTACCTTTTGAAGGATTTCGATCTGTTGCTCTTTATCCTTGCTGCGCCGAGTAGTCTCGTTTCCCTCCATTTTGCTAGCCTTACTCCTCTTCTTGCTCTTTCCTACCACGTCGCCGTCTTCTTTTCACCGCTGCCCTTCTCCATTCTTCCGTACGAGCGTTCTTTTATATCCGTGAAAAATGTCCTTAAAGTCCGTTATAGTCCGTTGATGCAGCAGGTTAGCTGGCGAGGTAAAGCTCTTACTGTAACGGATCCCGCATATAAAGAGACATGGCACTTACTGCTGGTGAAATTACTCCTTTATTTTCTTCCTTTCCATGCAATACCATCCTTGAACGTCAGCGTAAAAACACCACCGTAAGAGCTTTTTGCCATTATTGTTACGGGTCCATTAAACGAATAGTTTTGAGTAAAATTCACATTTGTCAGTAACAAGTTCCGTTAAGCTCACATTCAAAACGCAGAAACATCCTCTTTTTACCCTTTCAAATTAAAGGTACAATTCCCTTTTACCAGAAGATCTGCAGAGTTACTTACAGTGCGTGTTACATTTACATGGCAGTGTAAACGTTGTGTATATTGGTCGAGTTTCAGTCAAACTCTCCTTTGTCTCCGTCTCATCCCGTGACGCTGAATATTCGAGGCCGGTGGAACTGAACAAATCACCCCTCTCGCGCACACACCCATAACAAACACGCCGTCCTCCTCTTCGGGCTCTGCAGATCCACCCTGTTATTAATGGATCGTTTCTGTGTTTCCTGAAGAAAATACAAAAGCACAACTTGTGCAACCAGGCGTCCGTTGGCGTACCTGCTGGTGCAGCGCGCGCGCGCACACACACACACACACACACACACACACACACACACATTAACAATGCTTCCCTTTGTCCTGCAGTCTAAGTAGCGGCTCAGTAATCTCCAGAGGCACATGATAGCACGAGTGCAGGTTCCAAAATCAGTGTCCCCCCCCCCCCCCCGTGTTTTGACTCAGGCTCCAGACTGAACTGCTGCTACAGATGTGAGCTCTCAGGTGTCGTGCGGCCTGCGTGCGTGCGGCCGTACTGGAGGCATCCGACCACACGGAGAAACTTAGCTAGTGGTGTTTTGTAACGTACAGCCGTATGTGGCGCGTTTGTAAAATGTCGCACGTTCTAAAATCTTGCGCAGTTTTGCTACATTTAGCATTATCATATGAACAAAAAAGCACGACAATATCCATATGTCACTTTTTCAAACATTTGGAGAGAAATTCATGTAATTTCATGCAATAACTTTTCCAAGGATAATGTTTGACAGTAACACAAAGTTGTTAAATAATATAAATGTCAAATGTAAATCTAAATGTTAAATCTAAAATGTAACATTTACATTTAGCATTAACATTTACATTTAACTTTTAGATATAACATTTAACATTTACATTTAGATTTAACATTTAGATTTACATTTAACATTCAACATTTACATTTAGATTTAACATTTACATTTAACATTTAGCATGTAGCAAAACTCGCAGGATTTTAGAACGTGCGACATTTTACAAACGGCGCCCCATACAGCCGCGACCGAATGGAGATGTTCCGTTCTGCCTTCAGACCTCCGGCCATCGGAACGTAGATGTGAAATATGAACAAAAAAGCACGACAATATCCATATGTCACTTTTTCAAACATTTGGAGAGAAATTCATGTAATTTCATGCAATAACTTTTCCAAGGATAATGTTTGACGGTAACACAAAGTTGTTAAATAATATAAATGTCAAATGTAAATCTAAATGTTAAATCTAAAATGTAACATTTACATTTAGCATTAACATTTACATTTAACTTTTAGATATAACATTTAACATTTAGATTTAGATTTAACATTTAGATTTACATTTAACATTTAGATTTACATTTAACATTTACATTTAACATTCAACATTTACATTTACATTTAACATTTAGCATGTAGCAAAACTGCGCAGGATTTTAGAACGTGCAACATTTTACAAACGGCGCCCCATACAGCCGCGACCGAATGGAGATGTTCCGTTCTGCCTTCAGACCTCCGGCCATCGGAACGTAGATGTGAATGCGTTGCGGGATGTAAGTGAGGACAACGAGGTGGAGGAAGTCAATCCCTGAGCTGTACAATGACCAAGTAGTGAAGCACTCTCGTGGTCGTATTACCTTGAGTAACATAAATTCTCCACAACTGAGTATTCAGTCTGCACAACATCTTGGTACATTTTGAGGGGGGTGGGGGGGGGGTTGTGGCCGGAGGATATCAAGACATCATCTTTTCCATGATTCCTCTGCTGAGGTGTGAAACAGCATAAGAGAAAGGAACGCCACCCCCCCCCCCCCCCCCCTCACCGAGGCTAATGGAGCACGAAGTGGACCTGAGCTATGAATGCTGATGCAATCAAAGGACGCCAATAACCTGTGAAATGCAAACTGTTCCCTCGGATGACGATGGACGAGGGGCGACACGAGACGCGGGGTTTGCTAAAGGCGGCGGCTCCGCATCCCTCTTTTTTTGTTATCGGTTCGTCGCATCTTTTTTTTTTCAATTCCCGGCTGTCGACGACACTTTGTGAGTGACGCAACGCTTCTTCACCGGTTGAAACCGAGCAGAGGGAGCAGGAGATGGAGTAACGTATGTGGAGGACGAGCTATCAGGAGGCTCAGATAATTACTAATCCCCACATCACACCCACAGCATCGGGGCCGACACCGGATTACATCTCATCTGTCCAAGAAGAGGAAAACTTTTCACGCCATCGGCGGTGTGGCGTCCTTGCTCTATACCTGCAAATTATAACTACTCTGCATTTCTTTTGAGATTTCGGACCCTATGGGTCATGAGTCACTTCTGGGGCTTTTCCCCATCAGTCAGTCACCAACAGAAGCTAATTTGGCGATGAGTTGGTCCATTACATCTCAAACCCACGATACCTTTGAGTCAAGTGTCAAGATTATTTTTTGATGTAACTCACGTTGAGCAACAGAATTCAGGACTTCAATCATCTACCACACAAAACAAAACCATGTCGTTTTGACAAATGCCTCATACGTCATAAATCTCTGTGCATGCCGTCCTTGTGTGGACAGTAAACCTCTCCCTTCCGACCCCATGCCGGTCTCTATTCCAGGTTCATATCAGCGCGCTCAGTGAACTCACACTCTTTGGACATTCCCACTCCGAAGCACTTCTGCAGGCGGCAGTACTGGCAGCGGTTCCTCGTCACCTTGTTGATAATGCAGTTCTTGTCCCGGTGACACGTGTACACCATGTTCTTCTGGATGCTTCGCCGGAAAAAACCCTGAGGAAAGAAGACAGGGGGAGACGGGAGGGGATGGTTCATGAAAACGAAGACTCTCACAGCGTTAACCGGATCCTTCTCTCTAATCTTCTACAGCCGCGTATTTTCTCCAAACACATCCGCTCCATTTATCACCGCCGCCTTTAAAACAATGTGCGGGAAGGTTCTTTGTCAAGAGAGCCGGTGTGTGTATGTGTGTGTGTCCCCTCGCTCTGAGGGGCCTCAAATGCAGGATTTAACCTCAGAAACAGAACGCTTGTGGGAAGCGGAGAGCGAAGGACCTTCGCGGTATCAAACGGCGAGGCTGCCGACACCGTCATGGAAGAATAACCGAGGACTTTGGTTCCGCTGTGGGCGGAGAGCGCCACGCGTGAAGGTGACATTGGACTTCTGCGGAAGACCAAGGCCACTCTTTACCTCAAAGGAAGCTTTCATCGTAACCCAGTGGAGCAGCGGTTGAGTAATAGTGGCCAACATGGCCATTCAAGGTTTTATTATGAAAAGAGACACGTAAATACGGATAAAACCGCATGTAGCTCCTCTGGTGGAGAAAACGCAGTAGAAGAGGAGGGATCATACAGTGTAAGGCTTCAAGCTCAGGGGTTCACATCAGGAACGACAAGACCACTCGGATGATGCAGCAATGATAATTGCATTTTTAATACCGGTTAAAAAGAACATAAATGGGGAAGTGAATCTGCTTGAATGTATGCAGCTTTTTTTTTTGGCAAAAAGGCCCAAGGGACACGTTCAAAGATTAGAGATTTATTTTAATCAGTTTTGGTGTTTATCTGAGAAGACTGCAGCTGTGTCAAGACGACCCCGCTTACTGCAGCATGTATGGATCTGTTTCTTTACGGGTTAAAATCATTCACGTTTATAATGTAAACGGGGGAGACTGATTGTATATATATTATATTCGACACATTCTTGTTGCTTATTGTCACGTTATTCTCAGGTGCCGATACAATATTTGCTGACCAAAGGAGGTCAATTCAAGCTTTGGAATACTTTTCAATCAGCGTGATGCAGTCGATAAAAAAAACACACACACACACACACACACACACACACACACATTTAAAACATCATTGTGTAGCTGTTCTGCTTTAGTGATGCCAGAAATCACACCTGATTAAAAGCATATGAATGCAGATATAGTGCGGCTCCTCCTTAAAGGGATAAAACATTAATAAAAACGGGGCTGAGCTCTGGGACATCGTCTGGTACATCGTCACAGATGTATATTTATTTATTTCCCCTCTCAATATTAATTTTCCGTTGCTCTGGGCTCCTTTGCAATGACCGTCCATCATGCAGGGCCTTTTGCACATGTTTCCAGGCGCTTTTGCCCGAGGAGCTTCGTTCTTCATGACGAGGGAGTGAGTGGGGGGGGGGGTTAAAATTCCATTTACCATAGCTGCCTGTGACGGATGGGACCTTGCCTTTTCATTAGTGAAGCAGGATGCACGATGGGTAACAGATTAGATCACAGGACTGAAACGGCTGACTCTGTAGCCCATCTCGCCTCGGCCTCGAGCATCCGTCAACCTCCGGGACACCCCCCCCCCCCCCCCCCCCCCACTCCCCTCCCCCCACTGTGGCACCGGCACTAGCCAAAAGCAGCCAATCGCGCGGGCCGGGTGTTGACGACACGTGACCGGTCCGAGGTCACCTCCCCTCCGCCGGTATTATTCATTTTCTTAATAGATGCCTTTATCCCGGCTGATGTGAGCCAAGCGTGTTGGCAGACATCACCTGCAGGGTCTGACGGATGGCCGTGGGAGCGGCCCGCGTCGCCATCAGCTGCCATATGAGTGCGTTCAGGTTGGGTGCAGAACCCAAGGCTACTTAGGCACTTATGTCATTCAAAGCCGAGAGCATGCAGGTCACTTCGCCTTGGAGATCTGTGTGTGTGTGTGTGTGTGTGTGTGTGTGTGTGTGTGTGTGTGTGTGTGTGTGTGTGTGTGTGTACTGGGAGCTGCTGCAGTTTGAGTCACACGCTGTGACTGCTCCCCGAGACTGCAGACTGCTTCCCGAGGCCGATTTGCATTTTGTGAGCTTCAGCTATTTGAGGTTTAAGTTTTGTTGGCGGTTCAGCGCAAATGCATCTCATTTAAACTTCTCCCAAACACGTTATTGATATATAGAATATATATAAATATGTAAATACTGATGGGGAGAGAAAATATCATTTTCTGGCCTGACAAAAATGATTGATGGTCTACTCATATGAGGAATCAGCTCAACTACTGCACATCCCCATCAAGGTTGTTCGTCAGTGAACTTAACACACCGTATGACTGAAGGGTATCAGCCTGCTTACCGGCCATTTCCAGATGTGCAGATGAAGACAAAGCATTTCTACTCAGTGACTCAGAGTTTTATAATTCCAATAAGTAAATTTAAGATGAGTCTGTTTTATTCTAACATTTTTGGTTGCTTATCGGCTTAAATAATGTATATTTCTCCACTTTTACGATGCTTTTATGATGAAAATGATTTGATTTGTGAAAATAACATCATGTTTTTAGCCCCACAAACTAATGACGTTACTTAGTGATCTTAGTGAACGTATTTATTACGTTCCTTATACTTTTTCTTGTGTTTTCGGAAAATGTTTAAAATATTAGGACTCAAAGACTAACGAGAACAGAGATGTTATCACCACAAGACGAGGCATCTTTATATAGAATCCAACTAAGCTTAGTTTGCAGTAGGTAGACTGCAGGTGTTTGTGTATCTCATGTGAGCAGATGCCTCCACTCTTTTCCTCTACGAGCCTCCAGCAAATCACAATTCTCTGAAACGACACGGAGAATCACACGATCATCACACCTGCTCCTTCGCCTTGATTCTTTTTTCATTTCTTGCTTAAATGTATTTCCTCTCCTCCTCCTCCCCCTCCTCCTCTCCTCCGTTCGCTCACAGCACACCAGTGTTGACCCGAGGCCGCAGACTGCTCTGGTATCTGCCAGTGTCCTGCGGGTTCACTCGTTTGAGGCTTATAAATGTGCGACCAAAGGACAACCCTTGAGCCGAGCGCTGTACAAAAGGTGTTTACCGGGCGGGCTAAATAAATGATTTAGTGGTTTCAGCCGTGAGGACTCGCTGAGAATGAATCAAAGCTTCCAACGCGTGGATGCAGAGGACGGCACTAAGTACTGAGCACGACTCTTTCATTCATTCAACCAGGGCGAGTTTCATTGTCAACACTCAACTTTGAGTCCAGTCGTCAAAACAACTTTTAATGCCTGTTTTATACTCCCGCTGTCTCTCTGCTGACTGCCCCCATTCATTTCCTAAACCTAACACAGAACCATATGACCACTGACAACAATGTAAACAATATCACACAGATGTTTACTGCAAACTGGAGAAAGTTCCCCACTAATCTCCGCTCTTCTCTCCAGTCGTTACCGTAGATGAGATGTCAGGGCATCGGGGGACGCGGGCCCAGCCACCTGGGAGACGAGGCCACTTCCCCCCGGACCGATAAAGTGCACCTCCGCCCGGATCGTTATCCGACATCTTGTTACCTTAATGGGCCGGGGGTGGGGTGGGGTGGGGGCAGTGTGTCAGGGCGACGGCCGCGCCATCTTAGGCCTTCTCGTTTACAGATTAAAAAACGAAAGTGCCGCCCATTCATTATTTACCACCTGGCCTCCTCCTCTCCCCCCACCTCCCCCCCCACCCCTCTCTGTTCCCCCCATCGGCGGGCTGTCCGGCGCTTTGGACTCGGTGCCGCGGCGCTTTGTGTCGCCGCAGCATTCAGTGGCGCCGGGGGGAGCGAGGCGGAGCGGCGGATTGCCTTTCGCTCTTAATCGTGTCGACATCTTATCACTGCCGTGGAAAGCGGAGAGGACACCGGAGACCCTGGGGGGTTCCAGAAAAATGAGGAGGAGAGGTAGAGTGGAGAGTAGGAAGGAAGAGGGGGGGGGGGTGTATTTATCCAGTTTATCCAGTCCAGGCTATTACTTACACCTGCAGCTCGATGGAAAGAGACAACAAGAGTTCAGCAAGAGGACTCGGCTGGCGGGACGAGGGGGCGCGGAGGGAAAAGTTAAAGAAGCCGGACAAAGAGTCGAGCAGGTCTACTGAAAGGTTCCCCGACCGCAGCCCAAGTTCTTCCCATTTTAATTAAGGGTCCGTGATGTTCTTTGTTTTTCACAAACGGAAACGTGTGCACAACAATAAACACACAAGGACACCTGCGTTTCCCTTTACTGCATCACTCTCCTTCCTCAATTACCAATGAGCAGCAGCAACAAGTCCACATTCCTCCAGTGAACCCGTCAATAACCGAGTACACGTGTTCGAGATCAGCTCAATGTAAGTGATTTTTCTGGGGGGGCAAAAACGAGGAGAGCCGTGTTGTTGTGGTTCACCGGCCGTATCGACTGGAGGAACAGAACAACGGGACAAAAGGTCGCACAAAGGCCGGCATTGTTACCGCGGCGAAGGTGAAACCGCCACAGATAAGGCACGGACAGAGCGGCGGCCATCGGCTGCGAAAAAACAAGGGACAGCTCTCCCAGGCCCCCGCTCCTCTGCTCTGTTCACCCCCCCTCCTCCTCCTCCTCCTCCTCCTCCTCCTCCTCCTGCTCCTCCTCCTCCGTGAAGCCAATCAGTGCTTCCCATCCGAGCACCTGAAGTGCACAGATGAAGCAGGAGATACGGCAGAGATTGAGAAGCGAATCAGAGGGAGAGAAGCCGGCGAGGCCCGAACAGAGACGAGCCGCCGCAGTCCGCCCCCCCCCCCCCCTCCTCCCTCTCCTAACCGTGCCAAAACAAAGATGGGAGAAAATTGGTTTCCCTCTAAAACATAATTGTACATAATTTAGGCAATTATTTTGGGTAGAACCAGGCGGGCTGTTGCCCCCAGTTCCCAGTCTTTCAGCTAAGCTAAGCTAACAACATCCTGACAAGCAGAACTTAGACCTAATAAAAGAGGAGCACATTTTTCTGTTGGCATGTGACGTCAATGCAGGTCATTTGTTATGACAAAATAAAGACGTTTTCTGCTTAAAAGGAGCTCCTGTGCGTCTCCTCGGGTTCCAATGCAACAAGTCATGTGTTACAATGAAAAGCTCCACGTGGCCCCTTTAAGAAAAAAAGAAAAACGTAGATATAAAAGACCATCAAGGAGAGTTGTTTTATCAGGCGAGAGCTAATTGTGCCGACCGGCAGTAGAGAGGATGAATTGGAGGAGGGCGATGCCGCGGCGTTACACTCATATCTATTTCCCGTCACACCTCCGCGGCGCTGACCGTCTCAGTTTGATTTTCTCTCTCTATTAACACTCTGTCCTCTTTCATGTTGTACACTGTTGACAAATCATATTATGGAGTGTGTGTTGGCACAGGGGGGGGGCTGTATAGATTAAGGCGACAGGCACAGAAAAGGGCGGATCCAAGGCCTCTTTCTTTTCGCTCTCCATCTTTGCAGTAAAGTGTCAACTGAACATCGGCTCTTCGTCATCGCCGTCCGAAAAGCACACGGGAGGAGGCGGCTGCTGCAGGATGAAGTTGGGGGTTTAAAGGGGAATAAACCCTTACTATGCTACAAAATATGTACGTATTTAAACTATGCATATGCATTCCGGTTACCGGATTGTAGCGCTCCTGCATAATGCATCGGGACACCAAAGGGGATGTATTTTTACACAGTTTTTCTGTTAGTCAGCAGTCATGCTGTGCACTTTGGAACACGTTATCATCACACACATACCCACCCAGGAACCGGCATATCTCAACCAAATAAACCAAATTATTGAAATAGAATGGCAAAAACAATAATTTGGTTTATTTGGCTGAGATTTGCCATTTTTGTTTTTGCCATTCTATTTCAATAATTTGTAAATTAATTTCATGTTTTTAAACAATTACTTTTAAGTAAATTGTACCTCGATAAAGTGTAGGCCATGCCATTGTTTAATGCTGCAGAAAACTGAATAAAAGCCTTCATGCAGACGGACGGCACCTGGACTCCCTCCAAGCACGCGGAGCCTTCGACACAAATCACATCCCAACCCGGGTCAAAACACCCGGAATAACCCGTCAATCTGTTTGCTCTCGAAAAACTCTTTACTCACTGCGCACTGTGCTTCTTTTTTTTTTTTAAACCAACACGACTCATTTCCCAGCTAAATGGACAACGCACATCCGTCTGACATATTTCGACGTTTGATCAAATAGGCTTAAAAGAAAGTAAATAATAAAAAATAAAATAAAACCTGACCTGCACTGATACAAAGTGATACTTTAAGAGAAAGAAAATACCCCCCCGCCCCTGAATGTTTTCCATAGATTGTGTTCACCTGCATCTCCGCCTGCAGATGGGCTTGTTTATGTGCGTCGCCTTACGCAGGCTCAACAATTCTGTAGATGTACAGAAAATCCATTTTAATCTGACACTTGTCTCCATTACTCCGTGAAGTAAAATCACTTATTTAAAAAGCAGAGTCTTTAATTTAACTGCCGATGCAGGACGAAAACACTTTCTTTTCATTGTTTGCTTCTATTCCTTTGCTGGTATGGAGCTATTAGCCTATTAGCCTAGCTTAGCAGGTCACGGGTCAGCATTTCCAGAGAACAATGAAATATGATTTTTGTTAAGAAATCGTCGGGGGAATGTCAGTAAACGTAACAATTCCTTTTCTGGCTTCTGGGGGGGAAAACCCGAGAGCAGAGAGTTCAGACGGAGGAGAGTTATGTGAGCCTTCTGAATCGTGTCTTATTCAAAAGAGGTTACGGTCTCCCGCTTGTCAAACCAGTTCCATCAAACTAATCCCGCGGTGTCAGCGCCTCGGCACCCACCGGGTGAGGGAGGGAGGGGGGGGGAGGAGCGCTCACGCCTCAAAGTTTTGTCCTCGGTCCTAAAGGCCTGTCAGCGCCGGCGACACGCGTGTACACATTCCGGCCTCCTTTCTTTCTGGACGTTTCGGGGGCTTATGCAAAGCGATGTTAAGATGTCACTCTGTGAATTCTATCCTCGGAGGTTAGTGGTTACCGGTCATACACACGGCTCCACGTTTAACTGTCCGGGTTTTAGACAAGTCTGAGATTTTTGTCATCTCACTCACTCCGTCGCATTCTGACTTTTTCAGCACTTTTCTGACATGGCTTTTCTATTCTGATGGCCAGCAGCGGACAGCCAATGGGGGAAAAAAAGCAGAGATGTTTAATTCATTTATTGCCGAAAAAAAAAGAGATTTTGAAACATGAGACGTTGCTGTGGGAATAGCGAGAACTTTCCCTCATTTGTCTCCGGCAGCCCTTTAGGTTTCCTCCACTCTGAGTAATCCTGATGGACTTGATTAGGAGTGAAACATTAGCTGCAGGAAATGATGCCAAAATATGAGGCTTTACAGCTGGACAGATATCGGATAGCCGGCAGTTCCTCGTGCTTGGAAAGATAAATAAAAGATGTTTCACAGTTTCTTCTCGTGTCTCAAGAGGAAATCTGGCTGAAATAACGATGCAGAAACTTTGGGACGCTCCTCCGATACCTGGGACATATTGCGGCGTTGTCAGGAGGACATAACAGGAAGCGGGGGGGTGACTGAGTGTGAAGGCTCCCTTGACTTTGGAGGATTTCTTGACCTCGGGTCGACACGGAGGAATCTGTCATGCGTTGCATATGCATGTGCTTCTGGAGGCCCATATGCCTGCGCGCTGTTTTAACAATTCAAATCAGCTGCGTCCACACAGCAGATCTGTCAAGGCCAGGCACACTAACTCGGTGACAACAGAAGTTACACTTCTACTGAACCTATTGTGTGGACGTGGTCCTCCCCTCTCGCTCTTTGTGCAGTGGGTCTCCTGCGAAAATAGAAAAGGGATCGACTGAAAATGAAAAATCGTTTCACCCGAGAATACTGGGCTTCTGGCTCCAGCTCCTCAGACGGGAAGTTCTGCAACCTTTCATTAAAATACTGCATACAAACTTTACTAACTCAGCTGTAGTGTTTTTTTGTTACCGTATTCATTTGCAACACGACGGCTTTCCGACCAGCGTCTGCGGAGCGTGACATTTTCTTAATTAACGCTACATACATGTGTAAGTGTTCCACAATATATGCACACAGCCCACAAAGCACGCGCAGACACTGTGTCTTTGAGTCTATTTGTAGCTCTAATTGGCACATTCACTGGGCAGTAAAAGGCTCCTCTTGCTGGCTAAAAGCCTACAGCCGTGCAGCATGCTCGGTTGCATCTACCGAATGGAAGGGCCCCCCCCCTCGTACTACAGGCAACAATGCCTTCGCCATGGAGACGGGAATACAACACAGTGCAAAAAGAAGCTATAATCCCCTGCTTAATCCTCCTGAGTCAGGATGTCACAATAATCAAGGCCATTCTGCCATGAAGTGAACTATTTTTACATCAGCGGTCTGCGGCGAGCGGACGGATGGAATGAAACCCCCGTCGAGGACATTTCACTCTATTCACCACCTTTATCCGTCTTTAAGGGAGCGCGATCTGCACTCGCGACTACCGTTGTGTGTAAGATCCGGCTTCCCTGCTCCCAATACATGTCGGGTTATCGGTTATTTGAAAAGGGAAACAAGCTAGTTCCCGCCGCCAGGAGAGTGTTTCGCAGAGGAGAGCGTGTGAGAAGCATTAACGCCCGGCATGCATGCTAACATTCGATGCTGCAGCTTACCACCAACTGAAGGTCGGGCTGACCTTCCCCAGGTGAAGTGGTCTCCTGGCGGCGAGGAGGATGAAGGGAAAACGTTCACAGGGGCAAACTGGACGAGGCGGCGACGTACAAGTGCTATTTACGGGACACGACCAGCCTCCAAACTTCATTATTTTCAGTTCAGTTCACCGCCGGATGTTTTTAAACCAGAGGCCAGAGGGGCGGGGGTCAGAGGTCACTTACGATGAGGGGTTTTATACTGGCGCACGGGAGCCCGCGGAGAACTTGGTCTGACCCGGAGGCGAGCGAGTGAGCTGATCACCACCTCCCTCCGGGCCAAAAAAAGGATTCCTGGCATACCTCCGCTACGATGACAGAGGACACGCAAAGCGCCATCGCCTGGGCAGGAATCACACGGGCCGCCCGGCAGGAAGTCACGTGCGTTCCTCCAGGAGACGCCGCTCTAACGTATCGCTGGTCCCACCAAGTAGAAGCTTTACTCTTCACTGACTTCAATAATTTCATGTTTTTTAAAGGTGCGGCATCCTGAACGTTGTTTGTATGAGTGTGCGTGTGTGTGCGTGTGCGTGTGTGTGTGTGTGTGTGTGTGTGTGCGTGTTACCTAGCAACAGCTGCTGTAAGTGGGAGACGGACAGACAGAAAGTGCTGGCAGAGCAGATTGTTGGGAGGAATTTCTAAAAGTAGAACATTTTAAAATGGCAGACTGAGACGGAGGAAGCACCGTGAGAAACAGACTCTCCTCCTGTGGCCACGCGTTCTCGCTGTGACGCCGACCGATTGTTTCACCACAATCCCTTGAATTTGAGTACTTGAGGCTGGTGGCGCTCAAGGTTCCACGCTCAGCGGTCCGTTTGCCAACATCCTACAAAGCAATCTCCAATCACGGTCCACTTACTGGCTTTTCCCGCTGGTTTTGATCATGGATCTGATTGAGAAGGAAACAGCACTTTGTGTTTGGTACTAAACTGCGGCAGGTCACGGCGTGAGGAGGCGCGGGGGGGGGTCCTACCTTGCAGCCCTCACACGCACTGACTCCATAGTGGTACCCGGAGGACTTGTCCTGGCAGACGAAGCAGGGCTTGTAGATCCTGGGGGGCGGCAGCGGGGACGGCGGGCTGGGGACTAGCTCCTCGGAACTGGTGCTCTGCGTTTCAATGGCTGTGGGGAAACGCAAACAACAGGAGAAAGGTTTTTAAACGATAGAATGATTCACTTACACACAGAGAAGTAAAAATGGTAATAAGTAAACTCTCTAAATTCAGAAAACCTTTCTTTTGTTAGGAAAAAAGTTGAAAATACAAAGTTTTTAGCCATGCTAGCAGTTCCATGGATGTTAATGGTCGGTAGTTTTTGTCATAATATGGTTGAATCTGAATTTATTTAGCACCATTCAAACATGCATGTTTACACGCTAAGGTAACATGCATGTAAGCGTATCCAGTGCATGTTAGCATTTAGCACTGAGCACCACTGAGTCACTTGTGGGGCTTTTTATTACTTTTTCATAAAAGGAGCCCTGGAGTGTTCCTCTCAACAAAAACAAATACATGTTTCCCAACCAAAACATCGAAGAAAGAGTTTAATGCATTTGAATGAATACTTGAAGATGGAGCAATCGTCCTGCACTCAGTAAAAATGTGCCAGACTTTGAACCAACGCAGGGGCGGAACCGCTGTGCGTCCACATGCACACGACCTGTCTGCACAGAAAACTGGGAGCCGTCTCCGCAGCATCTCTACTGATTAGATTACTTTCTTCCGTACTTCATCAGAGCAAACTCAATTACTGATGGTAAGGGCCACGCTTTTATAATTACAGGACCCTCGTCCCTGCATGGAATTCCCTGGCGGTTTAATCGAATCTTCGGCTACGTTCACCCTGAGTGACTTTTTGCGCGCGTTGGATTCGCAGTCTTTGCCGTCGGGAATCTTCCAGCGGCTCGGTACATGAAGACGCCTGTCACCTCTGTGGTAAGGGACGAGGATGTGAGATGATCACTGAGGTTAATTAGAAGGAGATGATTCATAAGTCTATCGATTCCCACTCTTATCTGGCTGCGAGGAGCGTTTTCCGTCCCTGTGACTCTTCACCAAAACTGCTCAAAAGTCCTGCAGAATCTTTAAGTACGTGATGCCGTCCGAATTTCAAGCGGTATTCATCCGAGGGTTGAGCAACTTCGGGTCAGCCGCTCTCGGGCAGACGGACGGGCGGACGTTTGCTTGCCATTGAAGTCGGGTCGTCTCACGGCTCCAAATGGTTCCCCCTCTGTTGTTGGCACGGAGCAGTGAGAAGCAGCTTGCACATAAAACAGATGTATGGTGAGACACGGCGCTGGAGGCCCGCCAGCGGCCCCCCCGACACACACAAAGCCACCTGATAGGGGCGATGGGGGGGGGGGGGGGGGGGGTGTCTATGCACTGGTGTTTAACGAGCCCAGCGTAAATGCTTTTTCCAGACTTGTCTTGATGCTCTTATCCTGCATCTCCGTCGGCCAGATCACAAGTCTGCTTGCACGGCGGCGACTCATTTTCTCCCCGGATTGCAGACACTATTCACTGGAATGTGATGTCATCCCTGCTCGTCAGTGAGAAAATACTTCAAGAGATGGAAAGTGTGCCGTTCCTCGGATGCAGGTGTTTGCCCACCTGTTGTTAGACCAAATAATAATAATACTAACGCAGGAGAGCATTGAAACGCATATGTGTTTGTATGGATCTTATGACCATTGACTTATTCTTAAGAGGTACATTTATTGTTAAGTACTGAAAATAGCTTTTTTTCACATATTTATTCACGTGCTCTCCTTCGTCGCCGATTCAACGCAATCCCTGCTGCAATGGCATAAACTGCAATGGCCTCCTCGCCTCCTCGCCCCCCCCCCCACAATATCTCCGTCCTGCATCCGACATCTAAGAGGTGAAACAAGGTGTTCGTCTGAGGACCTCTGGAGCGCAAACGCATTGTGTATTAAACCTTAACATACACCTGGGGGGGGGGGGGAATACTTTTGTTACTGATATGGCTCGGGGGCATTTGTGACGGCTGGGTAGTCCCACATCGAGGCGAGGCAGCGGCGACCATTCGGCCCCGCTGCCTATTTGGAACTGGCGGCTGCGTCTGAGAGGCGCTGCGGCCACCTGCAGACAGATTCATTACGCCCCTCAGAGAGCGTGTGTTTGTGTGTAAGGAGGGGGTGGTCAATGGGCTCCTGTGTGCTGGCGGCCCCTCTCAGGTGCACGGGGAGCCCTTTTTCTATTTTCTGCGTGATTAAACTTTTGAGTCGACTTCCCACCCGCATGTTAACGTACACAGAAAAAGCTCCAGCAGGGGAATCAAAGCACGCTGACAGACGGGCGCGCACGGCGGCTCTGGCTTAAGAGCGGCCAGGAAGAAAAATCTGTGGCTGCTGAACCTTTGGCCTCCGGCTGAACCCGCCCCGCCGGACGGACAGAGGGGGCGGGGGGGGGGTTGTGTCAAACAAGGGAAGCGCATCCAGCTCCGTGCAGGAGGCTGCAGGCTGAACGAGGGGGGGTGAGACGGCCCGTCCACTGACCGGTCTGCTGGGACGCAGCGAGACACGGGGAAAAAGGCTCACAGCTGATGGAATTACACGGGGAAACTTTTAAAACTGAATGAGTTCCGACTGATAACATCTAGAGCGACGTGATGATCTGCCGGCGTCTCGATCTGATAGAAGCTCGGCGGCTTCATCGGACTAGATTCAATCACGGGCGCTTTCGGAATGAAAACTGATGCAATGCAACGTTTGAAAGGTGAAATAACGCCTCGTTCATGTTCAAAACATTCATAAGCAACATAATTCCACCGGTGTCCTTTTTGTTACTGGTTTTATACAGTAGCTGTGGCCAATGCGAGCTAAAGTTATCTTAGTATTGGCTGTACTGACATTAAGGGGATCACTTTTCTGATGTAAAGTAACTTCTGTATTTTGTAACTTTAACTTTTGTGGCTTTTCAACACAAATTGCACATTATTCTGTTGTATTACACCGTCTCATTTCCTTATTTATGGCCACGGTTGAACTCTCTAATGTCAAGTTCCAGATCAGAAACAAGTCGGCACTCGCGTTTACTTTTCGCATACGTTTATGTCTTACGTTCATACGTTCATAGATCCACCCACTATGCAGCGTGAACGCACCACATTCCCAGTTTGACCTGAGAGTTAGTATGACTGGTGTGTTAGTGTGCGATGTCCAACACAAGCCACAACAAACGTCTGAAGGTAACAGAATGGAGAAAACAGCGAGCGGGTCATCACCGGTGAGCCGTCTGCAGCCTCCTAAAAAACACACAGCGTGGGGCGGGATGTGAGGTCTCGCGTGCAGGGAACAAAGAAGAGCGTCAACTATCTGCTCCGTGTCCTCCGCGTCCTGACAGCCAGTCAGACAAACTCCCCCCACACGGGCCTCGCCAGACGGCAGCAGAGAACCCCGAGCAAAGCCTGCGAAGCAAAGCCCAGGCGCTTTGACGCCGCGGCGCCGCCTTCACGATCGGGACAAAGGTGCCTCTCCGCTGCGGGTGATGGGAGGGCCGAGGTGCAAATGCGGCACCGAGTTTTTGTTCAGAATAAAGGCAAGAACCGCAAGTCGAATTAAACCGGACAAATTATAAAGGACGGGCAGGAAGCAGACAGGAGGAGAGAGAGAGAGAGACGCATTTGCTGGGGTGTGTATTTGTGTTTGTGTTACGGAGAACGCCGCGGCGATTTGGGTGTGTGGCAGTGGGCATCGCCCCCCGGGGATGAGAGGAATATTACTCCCCCTCTTCCTCCTCCTCTTCCTCCTCCTCTCAGCTGACGCTCCGTCCAGGCTGAGAGTGTTTTCCTCCGGGTCGTCTCTCGGCTCACGAACAGCCGGCCCAGTCGGAGGAAATGGTTCAAAGTTCACCCAGAGTACACCGAACAGGGGAGGGGGGGGTTGGTGGGGGGGTCGAGAGGAGCTTTAAACACTCAAAGGAAAAGAAAATAACAACGAGGAACTAATCATTTGACTTTGCGTCTGCCGGGGAGGAGAGGGGAGCGTCTGCTTTTCATCAAATGCAACATCCGAGAGGACAAACTCCCCATTTTCACCTCATTTCTCGCCGTTCGGGTTTGAAGATTCGTGTGACCGAAACCCGCCCCGAACCCGTCCTTTTGCCCCGCCCCCGCCGCCGCCGCCGTGACCTCGCGCCGCCGCCGAGGTCAAACCTGGCCCCCGACAGGAAAGCAGCAGCGCCGGACTCAACAGGTGCCGCGCCGAAGCTTTGACGAGAAGTGAGTGAGGAACCGAGGCGGCAGACGACGAGGGAGGAGGCTAACGGGGAGGAACAGCAAGTAATTAACGCGAGAGAGGTTTCTTTTTAATCCACAGGAATTTGTGGCCTGTACGGTTTTTGCCCCCCGCCTGCACATTGGGATGTAACTGGATCCTGGCTGTGGGCGGGGGGGGATTCAGCGGACACGCAGACAAAGGAGAAAGGGAGAAATTGGTATTTTTAACCTTAATTTTCTCTGTATTCTTGCTGGATTTGGCAATGGAAATTTCATATTTTAATGCTGTGGATTTTTAACCTTCAACCTGCCCTTTAACCATTATTTTGTGATGTTAGGGTAAATTTGCACAAAATGAGCTAAAGTCGTACAGTCATGAATGCATTCTAATGAGTTAAGTCCAGTTCACTCCTTTTGAAAAATCCATTTATATTGTTGTATTTAAGTGAGTGAGTTTTTTAAAGGATGTTTTGCCACAAATTCTTTCTTACTCTGACTTTTTTTTTAAAAGGGGTTGGGTTGTTCTCAGCAACAAGCAGTTCATAAAGAATATGCACAATAACTCAACACAATATGATATGACTTTACTTTCAGCCGTTTCATCTGTATATTGTTTCAGTCTGGCACTTTTTACTTTGAATGTCTCGCATTCATGCCAAAAAAGTAGCGTTTTATTTTTCAAAGGGTTTAAAGGCTTTAGCAACTTAATGCATCACGACAAAGGAAAGTTCTCAACTGTACCCACATTAACACACGTGTATTCCAGCTCTTAAAAACATGAAAAACATGCCAACATGAAATCTAGCTGCGTTTTTTTTCCGCTGCTCCGGTCGAGTATTTGATATTTATCAGAAGGTGGGACACCACCGTCGCCCTTATCGCGCCGATCAAACACGCCCCGGCGTCAGAGAGCGTCCCTTTCATTTCACTGTTGTACATCGCTTTTTATCCCCCCCTCGTCAACCTTTCATTTCACACGCCCACTAGATCAGCTCGGCGTGCGAGCTAATGCTAATCAGAAACGCTCGAGCCTCGGAGACAAAAAGGCCCCAATAATCCCACAGCCGTCCACGTACGCACCACGGTCTCCTTCCAAGTCACGATGGCAGTTTACAGGCGATCACCGTTTTTTAGTTTGTTACAATGACCCGATGCTTCTAATGTGATACGTGTCTTCACGCGGCCCGGGGATCCTCCCTCGGCCGAACAGCCCGTTTTATCCGTGCAAAAGGAGGTCCTTGATCATTCCTAATTAGCCTCTAAACTGGAAGAGGAAGTGCATTAATGGTTGGCTCGTTGTCAATGCGGTTAATTAACACCCAGGAGGTTTCCATTATCCTGAGCAAACAAATTAATAAACCAACATTTCAGAGACCCTGAGAGAGGCCTCCAATCTCCAACCCAAGTCTAATTTTAACGGCGCTTTCTTTCAAACAGGAAAGAGGAGGAGGCGTGTTGAATGAGAAAAAAATCAAGTAAAAATCGACAGGATGCTCTGTTGTCTCTTTTAGAGTCTTTTAGAGCACGCTCCAAGAATGACGTTGTGTGTCACTCAACCAACGTTAATGCCCGGGTGAGAAATAAAGCAGCATTATGACCTGACCTTGACCTGAGAATTGTTAAAACGATGACCTCGGCTCTGCCAAAGGCCAGAGAGGCCGTTTTAAAGTCGGTCCAAACCTTTTAACGAGCTACTACAACTGTTTACACTTCACGGGATATTTTTGCAATTTTGTGGCACTTTATTGAAATGCTAGTTAACATATGCATATAAAATTATGCAATTATATATATGGAAGTAAAAAAAACTAATGTGCATCCTTAACTCTCCTTTGCTAATACATTCATGATTATGTTCTAGCAATTGAATTAAAATGTGTTTTCACTGTAAATTAACTGTTTTGAGTACCTAAATGAATCTATAGACTACATTGAATGTGATTGTAAGGGTCATTTATTTCTGCCGCCTTTTCTATTTTACTTTAAAAGAGGTTAGGTATGTAAGCGCTTCACAATGAACATGAGAAAAAGCAGATTTTGCGACAGATTAGCGACAGGAGTGAAATTTAAAAATCATAAAATTTCCAATTACGGAAAATATAAATCCCAAGTGAAAATACTAATTTCAAACCAGTTTTTCTGAATCCTGCCTATTTGCAAGGACGAGAAATTGGACGCTAATGTAAAATAATGATATGATATGAAAGTCATGCAGTTTGCCTGCACAATTAAATTAAATATATTGTAAAGAATTTCTCAAAACATTTCTAGAATTCCTTGAATACACACTTTAAAGTTAGAGAAACCCCTTTCACATCATTTTAAATTATTTTCACCTTTCAACAGGTTTTACCATCATAATTATGTGTTTTTATTTATGGTCTAAAAAGCTAAAAACTGATTAGTCGATTAGCGTCTTGTCAGAAAATGTATTGCAATTCATTCATTTTTCAAGCAGAAAGGCCATATTTTATATCCTCTAGGTCTCTTATTCACATTGTCGTTATGGACGCCTGCTTGGATAATACAAGTTATTTAAAGATGCAACATTGCTCTCTGGGAACTTGTGATTTGGATTTAGAAGGCAAAAAAAACATTATATTGATTAAGTTGTAGTTTTCTGTCATAGCTTTTAGGCAAACCTGCAGCAGAGCAGAACTTTAACCGTCACTTTAAAATAAAAACCACAGTCAAAGTGGCCACTGTCATTTTTCCTTCACTTTCCCTCCACTGACAACAGCCCCCTTTTTTGCCCCAGTGCCCTTGAGCAAACACTGAAGAATGACAGCTGGAGGCTGGTCATTATCAGATGAGGATAAATCACGGGGGCAGCAGCAGGGTGACAGAGGAAAAACAAACACTGGCTATAGAACCTCGTGATGTGGAACGTGTCCTTTCTGACACCTGACTAAAAGGGTGGAATCAAAGACGGTTTCGCTCTTATTACCATAAAGATTCCATCCTCACATGCATGCTATATATATATATATATATATATATATATATATATATATATATATATAAAATAAAAAGATATATCCCTTCGGAATGCAGATTCCCTTAAGTGTCCCGGCCATCGATCAGCCTCGGCCGGTTCGGAAAGCGATGAGGTGTCGACATGTTTGCGATAGCAGCCCGCTGATCGCGTCGGAGAGTCCGCGGGGGTCATTTGTCTGCATCGGTGTCACGGGGAGCGGGTCGCGGCTCGCAGCGGTCATGTGCAGCCGGGGTTGGGGGGGTGGGGGGGGGGAGGAGGTGCGCAATCGTGTTTACTCGGTGCATTCCTCCACCGCGCTGCTCTCTTGAGCTGATCCCAGACCAGCCACCCGTCCGCAGCACTGACCACTGATTTCAGCTACGACGGCGCACGGCGGTGAAACGGGACGTTCTGGAGAGTTTACCTGCACCAGCTAACATCCCAAACACCAAATTACACTTGAACAGGTTGCTCTAAAAACGACACCGTGTCTACGCGCGTAAAGAATAAATCCTCCTATTGTCATCCATTGCGCGCCTGTGACGCGCTCAGGCGTCCTGTTTTCCAGCAGTTTTCCAACAACTCCAAAAGTGCAATTCCCTAATTCGTCTGACTTTGGGGGAACTTATTGCTGTGAGTCACCGCACCGCACACATCATCACCCAGAGCCGTATCCAGCCGAGCCAACGACCCGCAACGCCACCAGCGACAACAAGAGACGAGGAGAAGTTGGACCTACAGTGAGCGCTCCGGCGGTGCTGCCACTCTCTGTGCGCCAGTCCGCTGATGCAGGCTTTCAGAGCCTTCTCCTGCAGCATGCAGGACGACGGGCTGGACGTGTAGAAATCCAGCATCTGCCCGGGACTCACGGCCAGCACGTCCATGCAGTCAAACATGGTGACGGCGCGTCGTTCGAGTAGTCTTGTGCGTTATGGATAGAAAAATCGCCGGCATAAGCGCACACAACTCCATCAAACTCCGCTGATCCCCCCCCCCCCTCCTCCTCCTCCTCCTCCTCCTCCCCACCCTCCTCCTCCTCCTCTTCCTCTCCTTCTCCTTCTTCTTGGCAGGGCAGATCTCGCTCCTCTTGTTGTCCTTCGTCCCGCACCGGGATCATGAATTGTTCGGAACCAAAACGCTCCACGACTTCTCTAAACGCTCATTGGCCGTTTCCCCGCATCGCGTCCGGTCTGCGAGCCGCCGCCGCCGCCGCCGCGGACGTGTGGACGGGACTCGTGCGTGATCCAAACAATCATCTCCCGACGTGTTTTTCCTTCGCAAACGCCCCCGTCCCGGGAGAACCAGCGGTGGGCAAAGCGCGCCCGAACCGCAGGGTCTTTCTTCCTTTTCTTTTCTTTTCTACTAACAAAAATAACACGGAGGGCGTCTAAAAGCCGGTTCTCCTCCCGGATGACGAATGGGTCATCCGTCCCCCCGTGCAGCTCATTTCCAACTAGTTTTTGCCACCGAGAATGAACGATTGCATTTCCTAATATATGCGAGTGAACTTTGCATGAACCCTTCTGGCTGGTGACCTTCACATGACCCGGCGGGCTGACATCACTGCAGCTCCGCAGCGCGGAACGAGGCGGAGGGAAGAAACGCAGGCGGACAAAATTGTTCCTTTTTTTCTTTGCAATTTTCATTTTTTGGATAGAATAAAAACGCAAGAGGTTTGCTAAAATATTTTTTAGTATTCACCACAGCTTTAATCTGAAGGCGGCTGCTTTTCACGCGCAGAGACAGGAATACTTATTTATATATTTATACCATTATAAAAAGAAACGTAGGTGTTGAATGTCATATAATTCAACAAACTGCAGAATTATTTATCTAGTATAATAATAGTTATCTGCGCGGTGTCACCGATTTGAAAAGGGAAAATTGTTCTGCTGAACGTCATTTGGAGATTTCGGGAGCATCCTGTGTTGCCTTTTCTCTTTACTACGTTAAACAATGTGTGTCCAGCATGTAGCACCTCACTCAAGGACTAGTGAGAAAAATGAAATGTGAGAAGCCACGTCCTCCCGGTGATGCATGCGATTGCTGCAAGCACTAATGATGATGATAACGAGGATGTCATAAGTCAACTACATTTCAAAGGAAGATATTGTACCTTTTGACCTCCTGTAAAATAACATGCCAAACTGGAAAAACTCATATATACCATCATCATATTTCCTAAAACGTTAAATTGCAGGCTCTTTAAAACAAAGCTCAGGTGAAACATAGTGTTAATTTTAATTTCTTAATTGAAAATAGCTGCGATGTTCTTTCAAACACACACAACATGTTTGCATCGTTATATTGTTGTATAAAGGTCATATAGTCCTATATTTCAAAACAAAAGGCAGAGTTGTTTGTTATTCTTCCTGAACGTTTCCACATGTGGTTCAGAAAATAGAGGATGGCTGCAAAAACCTCCATTCTCTAAATTAACAACATTATTTTACTGTAATATATTCACGATTACGATTTCACACTTCTATGTCACGGAAGTCAGGACCGGGGACAGGAGGACTCAATCGCAGACTTCAGGACATGGGAAACACATTCAATGAGCCGACCAGAGACAAGAGACACACATGGTTCGAATACGCCGGGAAGACAATCACAGGGAAAACACAACAGGGCAGGAAGGGAAGCAAACCCAGGTACAACGAGGAAGGAAACTACAAAATAAAAGAAGGAACAAACCCACACCGGGACAGTATATTCATAAAAAAGCAATATGAATATACTTTGTTACAGATTGTCTTTAGGTTTGGCGTAAAAAAACTGCTAACGCAGTATTTAATCACTAATAATCCAATAATATAATGTTCTAAAAGGGGCCATGCTGTGTAATCACTTGTGGACGGGACGGGAGGGTCCAGCATGGAAAAGTGAAGACCATATAGGTGCATGACGGTGGTCTGCAGCTTGATTTAAAAGGAAAATCTGTTATTTTCAAATGCAATTTACTCCTGTCAATAATTAGGTAATGCACGTATAAGTTCCAAAATGCAAAAACAACTTACAGTTCCTCACATTCTGATCTGTTTCAGGAACTTAAATTACATTAAATAAAGAGTTGATTTAATGACTCAAGCAATTAATCACTTAATGTATTCAAATGTTAGAAACATTGTTTTCTCATCAGCAGAAGCACTTTAGTGAAAGTCTTTTTTTTTTATCTAAAGGCGAGTTACATGATGGCGTCGGGTTATGTGTCTCGTATCTGATCCAACAGTAAATCTCTCAGCTAAGTCACAGGTAACGTATCTATCAGCGCTGCTGGCGATACGCAAACAGCTGTTACAGTCACATGCTCATAAAGGATAAACTCAACGCGGTTTTACTACAAAATAAAATACACCGTACAATGAACAGATTAATACTTTGATTAAAATAACAGTAAAAATATAGTATAGTTTAAAAATAAAGAAAATTCTGGACTATTTCACACACTAACGTATGATTCCATCATCAGAAATGTTGCTTTTGTTTACGAGCCAACATGTCAATCACTTAAAAGATCAGTGAGCACTCTGGATGCAGATGTTTGGAAACTTTGCGACTGACAAGAGTTGCCGAGTCGATGATGAGGAAACGGAGAGTCAGCTGATTCAGGGACACAAAAACGAGCTCCACATTTGCATCATTTACTTTAGTCAGCGAAGGTCAGCTGCATTTTATTCACATGCGCTCATCACAACTGTACATCGATTAAACCACTGTGTCATTAGAAGTCCAGCCGCTAAACATTCAACCTCCTACCTGCTGTGCACATTGTGTTAATGAAATCATGTTCTGATTATATCAATCATCGTAATGCAGCACACACTTATGTGATGCCGCGTAATGGCTTCTAGTGGGGAAATGTCATAATTTGGTTTTGTATAAATTAAATAGCGTAGACAGTTATAGAGGCGCCCGTGTCAGGTAATGCTAAGGTTCAATGACGAGTACGTCTACGGGGCCTGAGGGATGTTTGAACAGCAGAAATTAGACATAAGTTAAACATAAATTTAACAACAAAAGATAAGACATGAATTTGAATGGTTGAAGGTTGAAAGTCAACCGTCAAAAACTACATCCAGCGTGGGATTAACCCCCCTGGATTAGCTGGAGGCCCCTTCTGACCTTCCACGCAAACCAACATTTCCCCAAAAACGTTTTTCTATTTTTTCACCATTCCGTTTCTGTAATGACAATAAAACAAAAACCTTAATAAAAAAATCTTTGGACAGACGCCTTGAAAACTGACTATTGAGTGTGAGAGAATTTCTCACATTCAGACATTGGTTGACATTAAACTCTCCGGTTAGTCCACTAGCTCTGCATTAATAACAATGTTCTTCCTGCATTCAATGCGGCTGAATGTCAGCAGTGGACTGTAACTACGTACATGATACTGTATTTTTTGCTCGACTTCATCATGGTAAAACGTACATACTGTAAGTACTTTTACGTTAGGTACTGTAATGCAGTTTTGAATGCAGTACACTGAGACAGTTGTCCAGGGACGCACGTAATGCTAATGTAAAATGGGCCGAGGGGCCCCAGGGGTCAGCTCCAGATACATGGCACATAGGGGCCTCGTGGTCAGCTTCCCCTCTGTGCACCGGGGGCCCCGGCGTTGCGCCCTCCCCGTGACAAAGCTACAGAGAGTTTTATTGAACTTGTTTGCTGCCAACGTCAGCTCATAGAAGTTATATGTCAGTGGAGAGTTCACAACTCGTTTCCACTGCCCCCAAGTGGCCCAAAAAAAATAAAAACTGCTCATTTTGCTCAATTTAAAAACTTTGTTCTCCCTATTTTCCAATTAAAAAAGAAACGCTGGGGCTGCAGGTACCATATATATAAATATGTATGGTACCCGCAGCCCCAGTGTGCCCGAACCCAGCTGCACACCAACACTGGAGAACGTGTTTGATGGAGTAAAGAAGGCAGTTTGAGAGGAGGAGGCGGCGGCCTCAGCTCACTGATCCCCTCGGAGCTCATGAATACTGCAGAGAGCCTACAGCAGAGCTGAAACAAGAACCCCCGGACCCCCCGACACACACCAGCTGACCCCCTGCAGCTCAGCTGGTGTAACAGTAACCCCCGGACACACACACACACACACACACACACACACACACACGCACGCACACACAGCCCCGGTCAGCGGCGGTAAGGAATCCACCTGAAAATCCACCTGTAATTAGAAGGTGATAATGAACCCGTCCATCAAGATAAGCCGCTTTTTGGCATCAGTGCTCCGCAGCTCGTTGGTCGCCGCTGCCAAAACTCGCCAGGCCGCGACAACACACAGCCGAGCTGATCATTTAATAAGGCCGGGCAAAGCCTGACAGCCTCTCGGGCGACGCACACACGCGGCGGCTACTGTTTGCATTCTGCGTAGGAACTGCGTGGATGGCTTCACCGAGCTGACCTGCAGCTTCAGGTGGACTTTTTATTAGCGTTTATTCATCGTATTTACGAGCACAGTTGAGGTTTTGTCGTCACAATTCATCCGCGGGTCAGAGCCCGTTCAAGCAGCTATATTTAGTTACACTTGCACTTAGCCTATTGGTAATTTAATTGAAGCTGCATGGCGGAGGCAAATATACTTTCCACTCCGGTTGTGTATCAATTCCAAAGCGCCCATTGAAATGATGCCTTTGTTGACGCAACATGATACACGCAGTGAAACTGAAGATTAGGATTAGTTTTGCTGTGCATCATTAGCATAATTTCTTCATATTGAAACAGTAAGGGAGCATTTACGGACTTAAATACCTTCCACCTTTCAGAGGTTTCTAACCCTTTCACAATAAATGGAGCGCTCGTGGCGAAGGCACACTCTATATTAACCCCTCACACTGTAAATGAAATGTTGTCCACAATAAAAAAAAAAAGTTCTGTTATCACTTGCAGCAGGATGACAGATCCTTACTTTCCACAAACAGCAGTCACCCAATGGGTTGAAGATTGAGGACATGCATTGTCAAAAAAACGCTTGAGCAATTGTCAGGAGACTTCAATGCAAACTCTTTCCACGCGTTCTGTGTTCCGAGTTTGGTTTAGTCGCCGTCTGATAACAGCGCAGGAAGTCGGTCACGGTGCTGCAGTCCGGTGACCTTCCGACCCCGAGGGGAGCTCTCTCCGCGTCCCCTTCCTCCTCACTCTGCGAAGGGCCCCGGACAATAATACGTTTCAACAACAAAGGCACAGACTCAACGCCGCGAGTTGATCGCTTATGGACGGATATTTCCGCCTCTTGAACGGCGATACGATCGGGAAATGGTGAAAACTGTGATTGAGAAAAGCACATTGAGGATTGTTAGCATGAAAGTGACCGTATAAACCTCTTTTTAAAGCACTTACATCTGCACAGCGCTTTTCATAGTGTGCCGAGTCAACAAATTGTGATTTTACGGGGGATGCAATAGCAATATTGTTTAAAATACACATTGTGTTGTTTATTTGTAAGGTGTTTAATACTGAGTGTAAGAGGATTGAGAGCTCAGTCACAGAAGGAAGCCACATAGATATTTATTCATGTGTCTTCTTGAAACAGGTGGAGCTGGGGGTCTGGTGGGGAACTGACTACTTGAAATGCCAATTCAAGCTTCATTATTTCAGATGCTAAAAACCTCTGTTGGGTCCACTGTTTAATCAGTAAATCCAGTGTAATTTTAGTGGTATCGTTTTTATCCATTAGGAAACTTACAACGTGCTTCGAATGGGATAATAACATGCTGCTACGCAGGAAAATAGCCTTGAACTAACTTTAGGGTGTCTACGATGTAATAGAGTCCATTCTTTCTACTATTGGAGATCAGCCCAAAAATAAGCACGTTGCAGCCTGAACATGATGAAGGTGAAATGTTTAGCTCCTACAAGAAAAAGCCACTGTGAGCAGCTGCCAGTCTCGTCTGAGTTCTGCTTTTGGGGTCAACAAGAAAGGTTTAGAGAAAAATATACTTTTTACTTTTGTAACAAAGTAAGTTCCATCAGTTAAAAAAAAGAAAAACAAAAAAGAAAACAAAAATGTGCTTAAATTTAAATTCACGGTAGTCTTTTGGTCCAGTTGTTTCTATCACAACCACAAATGTCAATGTTAGAAGAAAAACTGTCGCTATGGCTTTAAATAGCAGGCTTGAATGAACCTGAACAGCTAAAAGTGGCTTAAGCGTTAAGGTGTGGTACTAACTAAGTGCATAGACCTTTTTGTTTTGACCAGCAAACCTAAAACCGCTTCTTCCTCGCCGCCTCTCAGAGGGAACTGTGCTGAGTTGGAGTTGTGAGCACGAGCCTCCCGTGGTCGTGACAGCGCATTTCAACCCAAGTGCACATTATTGTCTGTTCAGTACAAGACAATAGCTAATAAACATTGACTGCGCGGGCCGATTGTGATTGGTTAAAGACGTGCACCGCTGGCCAGAGGTATGGGAGAGAGACCCATTACAAACTAGAAGGCAATAAAGTGAGCTCATTTACCCCTAACAGCTAAGTACCCTCAGCAATGGGTCCCCTGCTGGAAATTTGGGTCGATGGAGAAGCAGTAATTACACTTCTATCTGAGTGTCTTAATGTGACTGCCGCCATTGTTTACTTTTCTGTCTCCTGCTGGCTGACGGATCATTTTCATTTCCAATCAGGTCTGTGAGCGTCTTTGTGTGTCTGTTTCGCCACATGCATGTGCGTGAGCGGGCGGGTGGGTGGGTGTTTTTGTTCTTCATATTCTATTGAATACGCTAATGCATTATAATATCATCAGTCCAACACAATTTGTCGGTTCACCGTACAGCAAAGGCTTCACTGGAAATGTGTTAATATCTTTTTTAATCTGTTGTTTTCTTGTACATTTCGGTGGGCCAACCCTTAAGTTGACATCGAGCCGTTTCCCGTCTACAGAAGCCAAATGTTTTTTTTATTAGATTTTAGATTATTGCAGAAAACAAGTTTATGATACTTGGTTGTTTAGTCCGGCTGAATTCGTCCTCACAAATGAGCACTACTTTTAGGATTTTTCAAGCATCAGTGCGACCTACAGGAGTAAAAAGCACCTTTTGTTAAAATAAACTTTTAACTGCATGTCTCAATTTGATACTGATTTTTTTCCGCAGAAGTCAACACAGAGCCTTTTAGATAAGTTAACTAGCGGAGCATCTCGTACATGGAAGAACAAAAAACGTCGACCTTTTAGGCTCGAGTTAACCACCAAACTAGAAACCCGTTTAAAAAGACCCTCGACTTTGAGACAATGCAGAGAAAATCGCTCCCTGTGGACGACAGGCCCAGAAGACACTGAAGGGAGCAGGAATCCGACCCCCCCAGGGGGACTAAAAGGGAGATTGTCATACGAGCCGCTGGAGGACGGCGGCGAGGAGGAGCACGTCTGGCCCTCTTTGATAAGCCTCCGTCTACTGTGACCAAGAACCAACTGCAGGAAACGGATGGACGAACACAACGATCCTCAGGGCGGAGACAAGCGGAATTTAGAAGTCATTACAAAGAAGTTGAGCGGTCAAAATGTATCGTATGGAAAAACAAGTTTCAGAATGGGCTTGTCCTTCTTTTTTTTTTTTGCAGTCAGATTCCAGCTGTCAACAAACGACTAACGATTCCTTTAAGTTTATTGGCAAAATGGTTATTTTTTCATTCCCTTTAATAATAATAACAATCAGTGTTTTATTACCCTGACAGCATTATCTTTGTCGGCGACTTCCACACACGTCACGAATGACCTTTTTACATAGACTGACGACCGCTTGTGCAAAGGTGTTGACACGTCGCAGCCTTCGTGGAAGGACTTGATTGAGGTTTGGAAAAGATCAAGGTCACGGTCAAATAAAAATCACACTTTGTGAGAAGGTGGTCCGCCGCGTCAAATCCATCAAGCAAACGATGTTTTGCTGCACTTTAACAAGTCATTTCACCTCAGCCGCTGCTTCTCACGAGCGACACTGATGCAGTTGAATCTGAGTTGAGAGTTTTGTTTGAGACTTTTTCTTTGCCCAAACTATTATTTTGTGGGGGGAAGAATAAACTTTCTTGTAAAAGAAAGCATTCTGCAGACAGTGACTTGATGTAACTTTTCATTGAATAACTGCTGTCTTATACAATTACAATAACACAAAACATACGTAGATAAATATGATAGAAGTAGAGTAAAAAATGAAGCAGAACCGCAGCAAAGAAACACCATCGGCGACCGCGGTGCTTATTTAGCGGCGATATCAACCTTCTCCTCATCCCTCCCCACTAAGCCGTCACCTCGGCCCTTAACCCGCCCCCCCTCCCCCCCTCCACCGCGTCCCCCGTCCCCCCACTCCGATGAACTGTTGAGGCAGAAGCCGGGTGTTTGCGGTGAGGGGAGCCGCCCGTCAGTCAGCCGGGCTCCTCCGTGGCTCTGGGAAGGATTACCGGGCATTCAAGGCGGCTTCACACGGTGAGCCACAGCCCGTCTGATCAGAGAGGCACTCGCCTATCTCCCCCGCCTCACCCCCCCGGGGGCCCGTGATTTCACAGGGATTAGCACACAAAGTTGCCTAATCTCTCCCTTCGCTCTTTTCCCATTGATGGTCATCTCGAACACGAAGGCACGCACACACACACACACACACACGGGCGCTCACGCACTCATCAAAACGTAGACAATCGAATATAATGACTGTCAGTAAGTTTTGTTCAATGCATTATGCTAAATTGAATAGCATCTAATTGAAATTGAACATTTTGGGGGGTGCGTTCGCTCACTTTGTTTCTGAGTGTGAGACGAGGAGATCGACAGAAATCTCAGATCTGGGTATTGAGTGGAAAGCTGGAGGAGGCGAGCATAGCTTAGCATAAAGACCGAGAGCGGTTGGAAACGGTTAGCTTGGCTGTAAAATGTACGTTGCATGAAGTAAACCTTACATTAGCTGGAAGAAAGGCTCCTAATTAGTGAATTTATGAACAACAGTATGCTTTTTTTTTTAATCCCATCTTTGAAAACAGTAAATAACTTGTGGCCCCATTAAGTGTTGGGAATACTTCAGGCTGGTACCAAATGGCAGACCACAGACGCCTAATTCAATCAGAAAGCCCGAGGGCGGCCCGGCACGGCTAACTGCATCACAGTTAAGCATCTTGATTTCGTCAGAATTATAGAAAATGACATGTGAACTCGACGTGAACCAGGGAGTCGGGGTGGAATCCTCGTATTGGCATTTCTTAATCTAAGCAGGGTGGTGCCAGAAAAATCAATACTTTTCAGCGGGCTCTTTTTCTGCCGTTTTCTCCCCACAAGTCTGCAGAGAAGGACTCCGAACATCCCGGTACAGGAACACAACAACAACAACAACACCACGGACTGTGCAGCCCTAATGCACAAGGCAACCGTATCAGAAAAACAGTGTTTCTCTGTTTTTCCACATTGACATAAAGTGATTTGAGTTGGTGCTAATGCAGGAGCTCTTGCTATTGCCCATTGAAGATTGTTTCAATTAGCACCATAATCAAACAGCAAACAATGGTTGTGTCGTACGGAGACATTAGAGACATTACTCCAGAGTGATAAATAAGCTGCAGGTGTCACCCAAATCTAAACTGGTGTTTCCTAAGAGGATACAAATTGGATAAACAGGCATTGTAGTAGTTTTTAAGATTAGGGCCTTTACACTGGTTGTACACTTCACATATTAACACCGCTGCCTTTGTTACTAATCCCACCAAACTATTCCAATATTTCTTCTCTACTAACATCTCCACTTCATGAAAACCTAAAAGGCAGGTTTCTCGATGATAACATGCTTAGGTTTCTCTTCCTTCTAAAGGTTTGTTCCTATTCCTGATAAGCAGATATGCCCATGAGGGAGAAAGCAACACACAGAGCTGAGAAAAAAAACTGCACAAAAGGGCAAAGAAGCTCAAAGGGACTCCTTTTCGTCCACACAAACTTACTTTTCATCAGGTGCTATCACGCGTCCCATTCACATCTACTGGATTGAGTCCATGCAGCATAACCAAGGTGCTGACAGGGGCTGATTACTCCAACGTGGGCCGAGAGGAGGGGTCACCCAGAGGACAGCAATGCAGAAGGGCCTTCCTGAGGTCCGGCACTGACCCGACCTAGAGCGCTGCCCAAAGAATGGCTAACATCGCTTCACCCCCCCCACCTCCAATGAACCGCTGCCTCCGCTGAGCTTTAATCCACTTTGACTTCGGTTGTGCTGACTGTGTGAAGAGTTAAAGTGAATTCAGTATTGACAAATGTATCAGATGATTGTGCACATTTTTCTACAGTCTCTGGACACGGCGTTGCACCCGGAAATAGATGGAAGTACAGTTATTAATAATAATGAACAATCTCAGGAGAAAAGTTCAAATCCTGCTTACTTTTACTCTTGTGCAACAATGGATATTTTTCAAAAAGTTGGCCATATTGTCGCACACAACCCTCTTAAGTCTGATATTGTAAAGGTATGGGGGAGGGGGTTTCAGCGGGTAAGGTCTTTTGCCAAAGGCATCAGTGCTTTGGAGGGAGATGGGGAGGGTGCGGGGGGATAAAGGGACTTATTATCTCTTTGATAGAAAATAGCTTGACTGAATAAGTAAGGTTTTTTCTCCTGTGAAATCGCCCTGACTGTCGAATCGTGGTAGCAGGGCGGTCAGAGCGGCGGCCATTATGATGTGAATTGTTGACATTCCGACCGCCGTAGCAGGATAACGTCCTTATGAGTCAGGCCGACATGTCGCAGACTCGCTGATGTGAGGTTTTGCGATGACTAAAAGCAGCGGCGGAGTAGTAACATAACAAAGCGTTGAGAGGCAAAGTAAATGAGATGGTGCAGCATTAAGAGACAGTAGAATTAGCACGCTAGCTACCACACTAACGGAAAGCTGGGTAGTTAGCTAGCTTGCGGGCTTTGATGCTAACACTGCTAACAGAAAGAAAAAAAAACTGTTAAATATAGCGCTCTGCTTCTACGGTCCTGATATGAAAATAGCAAGCAAAATCAAAAATGAATATATCCCTCCTCTGTATTCTGTCTCCTCGTACGCTATTGAAACACGTATCAATCTGCCACTGAGCCGTTTGTCTTTTGTCTCCCTCGTACACGCAGCGGCTGTTAATCAGTCGTGCTGCTGCCTCTGTTCGCCGGAGCCCGGGAGTACGCGGCTTAGCGCCTTTCAAAGGCCGCATCGTCACAAGCAGACAGCGCTACCGCGGCTCCCTCCATGAGAGGACGGCCTCCGCACATAAACAACCTTTTGTTCGTGTTCTCAGCGCCCCCCCCCCACACCCCACACCCCTCCCACATCCCTCCCAAAAAGGAAGAGGAGGCTCTGCAGTCTGCTGGCTTTCTCCCAAGACAAACTCACTCCATTACAAGGATGTGTCAATGGGTTGTGTGTCCTGATGGAGTCCAGGAACCTGAAGCCAAGCAGCAAATAACGCGACCGGAGATGCGGTTCGGTTCGGGTCTGTTCAGCCAACCGCTGCACTCAAACATTCAGTCGCCCGACGCTCGCTGAGCGCGCTCGGCGTAATGTAATTGATGAGCTTGGAGTGAGCGGGGACCAAATACGGTGCAGCGGCTACACAAAAAGGGCTCGACCGAGGCGGACGCAGAGCGCACGCGGGCCCCCGGTGCGTACGCCGCCGCCGCCTGATGAATGACGACGGGGACGGCGTGGCCCTTTACGTTACAAATTTGATCTCTTTATGTATTTATCGGATTGTTTATCAGGCCCCGTGGATCAGCATGGTAACCAAAAACATGCAGTACATGCATCAGGTTTTATTTTGGCAACTGATGAGGTAAAAGAATGCGAGTTCAAGGCCAGAGGTCAAAGTTGAACCTTGAACCAGGGGGTTGGTCTTTGAAATGTGATGAATGGGTAACGAGGCAAGTTTTGGGGGTCTATGTTTAAACTATTTTAAACTTAATCCCCCAGATCTCAAGAATATACTTGGTGGTGGTGTAAGGTATAACTGTGAAAATGCCTGGCTGCAAAAAGCCTGCATCATTATTTCAATGTATTTACTCTCCTGTGTGTGTGTGTGTGTGTGTGTGTGTGTGTGTGTGTGCGCACACACAGCTTATACACACGCGTGTGCTTGCCCATGCCGTTCCTTTTGATATCCCCGGTGTTTTTCTATACCTGTGTGGATTTCAGAGTCTGGCTGCATGTTGCAGAGTCTCCGCAGCCCGTTTAGCCGAGTAAAGCGCTCTGGCTCTCCATGAATGAGAGCGTACATCCGTCCAACTTATCTCTTGAGTGCAGACTCGGGCTCTTCGCCTCGTCATTGCAGGTTCATGCACACAACTCATGCGTGCACGTTAAATAGCTTCTTTGTGGGCAGCGTAAGAATATCCCTCACTTTTTTTCTTTTCTGAGTCCAAACCAAATGCGAAGAAACGCTGTGAGCACTCTTTGCATTGCTGTTATAAACAGCAGGATGCACTTCCTCTAATCATTCATAATTCTCTCCGGCCTCGGCCATATTCCAGAGTGTTTGCATCCTCTGCAGGGGACAAACCTGTGAGTGCGGTAAAGCTTCCTACAGATTTGAACCAAATTTAGCACAGGGGAGTTCACGTTGGCCTGTGTTTGACTCCTGGATCTGCATCTCGCTCTCTCCCCCACAAGCCTTCCTGTGACGAAATCCACTCGCCATGGTTAGTTTCTTTTTTTTCTTCTTTGGGAGCCCCTCCTCCACTCCGCCGCCCGCCACCCACCACCACCGAACAAGAAGCGATCTTTGAAGCGAGCCCTCGTCTCCGCCGGCCGCGCCGAACAATGAGATGCTCTCCGGCTGCTTTGTGCTGCGAGGCCTCTCGGTGCAAAACGCGGCTCTGAGAACGGCCTTTTCATTGTCTCATCTTCAAGGGGCAATAAATAAGAACGCGGACAGCTAGACAAGCTGCTACAGGGCGAGAAAAAGAATGCGGCTGTTAAAAAGCCCGGCTTTCAATCAAAGTCCATTCTAAGAATAGTTGGGGTTTTTGTATTGACGCATGTCGTGCCTATTAATGAACATACAAAAGGAGCCATTTTCTTGATTTACGGGCGGCTACCACGGAGAATGCATTGCGACCACAGGCACGCCATACATCGAGATGTGCCGTTGGATATTTACCTACAAAAAGAAAAAAACGCCCGGCTTGTTTTTTAAGAATTGTATCAGTTTGCTTGTTGACTAAGAAGTACATTTTTTTTCCTCCCCAAAAATAAATATGTAATAATATAAATGAGCTTGGATTGGGTCTTAGCAAGAAGCTCTTCCCTCTCAGCCGAGCAAATCCTGAATGCTCGGAGACACAGCGCGGAAAAGCCCTTGTTCTCAATCTGCAGTGGAATCATATCAATAAATTACAGTAAGCCCTGTAATCGAGACACCTCGCATCACAAGCTGCTTATTGCTTTGGGGAGTAAACACCACAAGATGTACTTTTAAATTGAAGCTTTCCCCAATTAGTTTTGCTCCGGGTTTTTTGTTTTTTCTCTCGCAGTATTAACATTTACGAATTAACAATTTTGGGCTTTCGCCAGAGAGAAGAGGGTTGAAGTATCCACACTGAGGCGGATTGATGCCGCAGACTGAGCCTCTCATTAAACAGCTCCAGATGTGTGCCAGATGTCGGGGGGTCTCTCCCGTAAAAAAAAAATATATAAAAAAAAAAAAAATCCCTCACCATTAAGTTAAAAAAAACACCCCACGACTGATGTGATCACAGCGGGAAGCTGGTGTTGCTTCCAGCGGCTCGGGCACCTTTCCAAAAACCGGAGACAAACTGTGGCTCATGGTGGTAAACACGTTGTGGGCTGCGTGTGGAATGCCAAGCAGCATGTATGCAGAGGATTCTCCGAGTGCTACGAGTGGTGGGGGATGGGGGAGGGGGGGGGCGTCTGTGGAGAAATCCTGGCAATGTGAACTATGGTTGAACCGGGGGAGGGAGTGCACTGAGAGGTTGGAAACTGTGGGGGTAAAAAAAACTCCCAGTTCTTTCTTCCATCCGTCATACAACAACAGACAATGGTCTGGTTTTCATGCTTTGCCGGTGACCAATAATCTTTTCCGTACTTTTGTTTTTTTGGGGGGGGGTTCTCATCGCGTTCGGCCCTTCCAGACGGCAGATGAAAAGCACGTTGTGTTTTATAAAGGGTTGGAACCTGCTAAGATAGAACCGCTGTTTAAAACCTTGATGTCACGGAGACCCTCGGTTCCTCTCTGGTGCGTAGATCCACTCATTCGCCAGCCACTTGAGTGCACATTGATTTTCAATCCAGAGGGTTAGCGCACGGTGTAATGAGAGGAGTCTGCATTATTCATACCTCGCCGGGACCAGAAGCCGCATGTGACCTAAATACCCCGCGATGGATTCTAAAATAACAACAGGGAAACACTGACACACAGTCGGGCAGACGGTGACTTGAAATGAGCGCGGCAGACAAAGGCAGGGGGGGGGCGCAGGATGAGGGGATGCGTCTATCTGGGTGAGAGGGGAGCAGACGTGTTGTATCAGCGTGTTAAGTGGGCTGCGTGAACACAGCGTCAAAGCGTTTGTGCGTCCGTATCGTAACTCGCTGCTGCACACGTGCGTTTTGTTACCACAGTGAGCTTCCTCCTCCCGTCTCACGGCTCGTGGTTCCGCCGCCCGCGTGAGGTACGTGAAGCCGCTGCTTGAAAGGTGACACGCGGCCATTTTGGTTGAACGTGCGTGAGTTCACCTCCACTGTCGCTGTCAGAAAGACACGCGTTATTTACCCAAGGTGGAATGGATGGAATTGATTATGGAGGCCAAGTTGACTTTTTCAAAATTGTTGTGTTTAAAAATGAAGAAACGCCGGACGGACGGAGGTCATCGCTGATCAAAAGGTTAAAATCAAATGTATTTAATAAAAGAGAAGGTGTTGCGGTAAAAAGGAACATCTCAGCTGAGGAGCCGCTGGTCTCAGCAACCAACAGGCCCCAGGTCAGTCCTTTGACCATCCCTAGTGCCCGTCTGTCGCCTCCACCAGCGAACTCCAGAACAATGGTTCCTACAGGTATTTATAACAATACTTGAAGGTGTGAAAGTCAGTGTCCACACCTCTGGGAGTGGTCTTCTGGTGAGTTCAATGTAACTCGGATTTCAAATGACCCTTAGTCAATATCAGTTGTTGTTCAAGTATCACATGCATGCATTCCAGTTGATTACATTACATCAAATACAATCAGAACTACATTGGTATTATTCTATTACAGTTGCAGAATTACAGTGGTTTTACAATATTGTCATTACTTTATTGATTACACAGTTTCAGAATCATGGCTGTATTCTGGTGTACACTATATGCATTTTTATTAATTTTATGAACCAGGTCGTATATTTATTTCTAATATCCTACAGAACACACAGTCAGCACAGCAGGAGTCAATGTCGCACCACGTTGATGTTCAACTATATGTCTCGTACTTTGTATTTTCAAATTAAAGGTGGACAAAAGATGGTTCATTAACGGAGGGTGGGAGTTATGAAATGAGAGGTGAAATAAGTCAACGCAGACGTTGTTTCACACAGAAAATGAACGAGTTTGCCATCAATCATCCCACGGACAACCTTTGCAGCACCTCGTCTCCGTTCCCTCTGTCGAGATTACTGCTGCCCAACCGAGGTTTCCTTTGCCGTCTTTGCATTCGTATCAGCCATTAATGAATAGATGACAACAGCCGTCCGCACCTTCCAGCGATGGAGCCGCCTCCTTCCGATCCACGTCGATGAAATTGACCTCATAAACATTGACGCGCTGCCTTCAGATACGCGCGTGCCGCTGACAGGACGTTCTCTCTGCCAGTATTTTGGTATAAACTGGCCTTGAAGGAGCGATGGGCCTTTAATTGTACATCTTTGCCGATTAAAAAAAGAAAGCATATCCTTGAACAACGGTTCTACTAAGAACTCATCTTCATTTTAAATGCCTAAATGTGTCTAAACTTCTACAGACAGGCAATGTAATAAATGTGTGTTGCGCATGAATCACAAATCATATCAGCTTCATGTCATATTTATGCATGTTTTTATTCCTTTTGAAGCAGCCATTAGTTTCTATTCCTCTTTGTGAGACGTGAATGCATATCGTGTGCAGACCTGCTTGGTTTGTTTAAGCCGCAGCAGCGAGATGAGTACCGATTGTGTTGAAAAGTCTCTTTTAAAAGCCGCTACAGTTTTCAGAATAAGGTGCAAAACAATATTATTTCATTACAACGTTTCCTTTGTTTCAATTCCCTCTTTTTATCCCCCTCATACCCGTGCGCTGCTCGCTGATGCTGACGGGCTCTCTGGAGGTACACGCGCCGCTCGCGGTGGAGCTAATTTCCCTTTGTGAGCCTCCCAGTGGAGGCAGAAGGCAGCCGGACCGCTGACCCAGGGACAGCGAGTCTTTCAGCGCGTCCCCGGGAGACACCGCAACGTCCCGGATCGTTTGCGTTAATCCACAACCCCCCCCCGTTCAGCGGCGGCGCTCATTACCTCACTGTTTGTTTCATCTGTGGTTTTTTTTTTTTCTTCTTGGCGTCCAAAGTTCAGTCGTATCAGCATCAGACAGCCTCGCATTTATTGTTTGGTCTCTAATGTTGAGAATAACACGGTGTTTACTTTATTTCACACCAAAGGATGATCAAGAAGAAGACAGCATCTGTACTCTTTTTGTTATTGTTTTTATAATATTTATGGTTGTATATTTGAAGTCTACACTTTGTCCTGCCCCAGTCAGCGAGGCCAGATCACATTAACGTATTGATATTATTCTCATGTTGCTTGCAAACACCGGAACTGACTTTGTGCGTTTGGTATTTTTAAACTTTTGATGTGGTTCGATTCGGGCAATATGAAGACACAATCTTCCCTCTCTTTGATTGAACTCAGGTATCTTACTCCAAACTAAAGGTCATAGGTCACTCCTGGGACCAAGGAGGTCATAAGATGATCGCAGGGCTCATGGATCTGGTTAGATTTCTCAAAATAACAAAATCCATTCTTAGAAAATCCACAATTACAGTTTATTCTTTACCTGTAAATTATCCTAATGAAAGGATGTAATGGACCAATGGCTCACAGGATATTTTTATTCGTTTTTACAAATGTATTTCCAGAATCATTAAGCAAAAATGCAAAATAATTCTACAAATAAATTTGTTATTCCAATGCGTTTTACATAGGACTAAAAAATAGTTCAATAAGTAAGTTGCAATGTTTCAGGAATTAGAGAAAGTGACAGGGGGGACAAAATGGGCCTAAAAATATGTGACACGTAACAGGCCTTATGATAGTAAATATTATATATATATATATCTTAAACAAAAGCGTAGTTCCTGCTAAAGATGCATGAATAGAAGGCTTAAAATACTAATCAACAGTTTACACTGTAAACTGTTTGAAGATCGCTCGCTGGTTCCATGATGAGACGATTGTGTTTGATCAGATACGGCAATTTCTGAACAACAACTCCAACTCTGCTCAACAAAAACAAGTATTGAAACTGACTCTCTGTATTGGGTCTATTTACACTTCAGAGCTCGGCGGCACAAAGAGCTGCAAACCTGAGCCCCTCACTGTGAGAAGAACCCCCCCCCCCCGGACCCCCGGACCCTCGGGATGAACCCGCCTGCTGGTTTTCATGTCGGAGCAGATTTTTGAGGTGGTGGAGGGAACGAGAGCGACTAAACACGACTTGCTAATAGTTGAAAACAGCAGCGCTCTGGCATCACGAGAGTCGACGCATTGCTTCGGTCCGTCTGTTATTGTGTTCGGTGTGATTAAAATCAAACAAAGTCCTTCACATCTTTCGTGTAGACACACCTCAGTGGTTTTAAAAAAAACCCCCACTAAAATCTCAATTTTCAATGTCCAGAAAGAAATATGGATTTCTATGGTACTAGAATTTTATTTAGCTTCAGACGAGAAGGACTCTAAAATAAATGGATTGATGAAAAACTAAACCAACCCGCCTTGACTTTTAGCCCCTTTCTCGATCAAACGGAAAACTAACAGTTTTAAAATAAAACAGTTTATAAATGAATTATTATTATATTTTTTCCACACATTACCTTTATAGTCAAGTCCAGGTGCATAAATTACCCTTGATGCAACCTGATTGCCGACAGCTTTGTCAGAGATAGGGCGGGGGGGGGGGGGGGGGGGGGGGCTATGCTGTGCTAACGGCTAACGTGGCCCCGACGTGAGGTTACCTCACTTCTGCACAAAGATCTTTATCCCGTATTCAAACATCTCCGTCTGGAGACACAAATGGCTTCATTTAATGCAGCTGATTTGTGGGCCTCCGAAAGGGTCGCTGGGTCACATCTGTGCCCTCTGGGCCGCGCGTGCAGCGAGTACTCACCGACAGGCGAGGGTGTGCTGCCGCTGCTGGACGGCTGCTGGACCTGCAGCCTCTGCGGCGATGGCGGCGGCAGCTGTGGCAGGGAGCTGATGATGGACGGGAACAGGAAAGGATACACCCCGGGCGTGTAGCGCCTCATCTGCACCAGCGGAGGACTGCTGCGAGGCTGCGCGCGGCTGGCGGTCTTCATGGCGGCGACGGGGGAAGCGTGCGCTGAGCGCTGAGCGAGCTGGGGCCTGGCGGGGCCGGGCGGCCATCGGGTGAACCCCTGGCGGCGGGGTTAGTGCGTCTGGAGCAGGTGCGGCACCACCTCAGCACTGCAGAGACGCATAGTGGTGGTTCAGCGTCAGCCAGGTCGACTCAGGGGCTCGTTCCACTCACCCTGAAACGCAAACATTAGACGATGAGGTACTGAGATGACTCAAACTGTACATTAGCAATCAAAAAAATTCAGATTATAGTGGCGAGAAAGCGATGGGAGCTTAACAAAGTGTAGCTGTGTCACTCGTCTGTTGCTCTGCAGATCTCAGAGGAGTCCTCACACACGTCCGACCTCTCATTGCCTTGTTTTAAACCTGGCTGTTCATGCGTATCCCCATCCCACTGTTTCGTCCTCGTAAAGGTACTTTTTTTCGAGTATTACACTCGTCCCATCGCCTAAGGGACTATTTTATGTGGAACCCGTTTTAGCCTGGCGGGTCGCGTGGCCTTAGGTTGCAGTGTAAGTCAGCCACCACTTTGGTCCTCACTCCAGATTCCTCCTGAGTGGAGCGCAGAGTCGTTCTGTACAGACGTTCATGGTCCCCAGAGGACTTTTCAGAAATTTCTCGTAGCATCACCAGTAGGACGGCATTTTAAGTTAAAGCTCTAAAGCTCTGTCCATCTATCCGTCTGTCCATCTTCCTGAATCTAAACGTCAGTCCACCACCTCGTCCTCCACATCCTCTCTTTTCATCTCGTTTTGTATGCGTCCGGCCCGACTCTCCTCACAAGGAGGGAGACGATCGGGAGAAGACGAGCGCGCTGAAGACGAGCGCGGTGAAGACGAGCGGGGTGGAGCCGGGGTGCGATCAGACCTCACTGCCGAATTCTGCTTAACGGTGTTATAAACTGCTACTGTGGGACGCTGCTCAGAGCTCGGCGATCTGCAGCCAGGGGGCCGTAAAAGAGATCTGTAGCCACACTTTGTAATTAACAACCACCAGATAGCGTCTTGCCGCTGCGCTGCATAACACGGACGAAGGTGGAGACGGGGGAAGAGGGGAGAGTTTAGAGAAGGAAATGGAGACGCCATTAAGAATGTGATTTGTTTCTGCTGTGACTCTAATCCGAGGACTCTGAATTCCAGGCGGCCGCTCGATTCTCGACTGTGAGAACAGAAATGTTACGTTGGATACACTTTAAAAGTGCAGAAAAGTCTTTAATGTGTTGCTGAAACGCATGTGAATGTGTATTATGAATAAAGATGAATGAATGAACGCACCGTGGAGCTGCAAAGGTGACACATGCATGTTTTAAGAGTTTACTTTCCCAAACAAAAGAGGAGGGACGAGCACTTCTACTGAATGTGTTTCTACTCAGCGAAGACGAAACAGGAACATAAATACATTTCCTTCTGTTCCCCGAATCCCACATGAATATAATTAACACTGCTGTGTGCGTGGAGTCATCCAGGTGATTTGACTAGTGCTTCAATAACAGGCGGTGGGAGATCAGAGATGCAGCAGCTTCCAGATGGGAGGTCTTCTCCCGCTCTGGGGTTCCCTGCTGTCAAGATCGACAGAGGAAGCGCACGCGCACACACACACACACACACACACACACAGCAAGTTCTCATCTTATTTATAGCAATCGTCAGTCTTTTGCTTTCAAAAAAGGCTGCACAGTTCCGTCAGTGTTGAAGAAAGGATGAGAAATGGGCCATTTAAGACTGAAAAAGAGGTTATAATTGATGCTGCAGCAACATTAGACGGCACAGAGGGTCCTTGACACGTTAGAGTAACAAAGGGAACAAAATCCTTTGACTCCCTCTTTATATTAACAATAACATGAAGCATATAACAAATTTACTGAAACACCACCCGCATTGTTTCCTATTGAACAGAAGTCTGTTTTGTCTTTTTTTTTAAGGCATTCTGTGAAATGGATTCCCAGAAGATGAGTCTGAGCTGCAGACCCGTGAGTTTTAAAGTGTGTTGACAGTATTTTATAAAACGGTGACGAGGGACTGCAGAACCCTGCAAAGGAGGTTATCACCAGGAACATTCACTCAGCACTGTCAACTGTTCCGTGCAGACCCGATACTCTGAGATGCGGTAGCTGCCGGTACCTGCAGCAGCCAAAAATAACAAAAATATTACAATTTTCTCTCTGACTGTCGTGTTACAGTTTCTACATCTCTATCGCTTGGACTCTTGCTACCACATTCCAAAGGCAGCAGTGCTTATATAAGTTTCAATGCAAGCTGCAATGAAGCTTTCTGATCTCGTAAAACGAAGGTTACCGTAATATGTTAAAATGTTTGGGCTAAACTAAATGCTTGACAGAGAGACAACTGAGCCATCATTTAAAAGCACCAACCAACAGAGACCATGTGTGGGAAAAGTTCTCACCGAGCAAAGTTTGAAAAACTGCACCTTCATAACAAAATGATTCCGGATAGTTACAGAAATGAGTTAGTGCCTTTTTGCAGTGCAGCGATGAGCCACATGTCATTATTTTAAATTATATAATCATTGTTGATCCTTTGAAACATACAACGAATTAACCACTTTACAGGTAGTGAGTGGAATTATCAAGGTCCTGCTAATTCTTCTAAGCCGTGGTCCATTTGATAAGAAGGCTTTGAAGGGGGAAAGTTGTTGCTCTAATGATGTGACATGTTGAAGGGAATGGAGGCTGCGTCCACAGGAGGACGAGCCATTCTTCTGGACGTACTGTTTCTGCAGAGCGCGAGCGGGAATAAAAATAGAAGACATTGAAATCGGCCGGTTTAGTGTGGAAGTGACGCCTGCAGCGCATGCACAGAGGTCGCTGTTCAACGTGGCTTGATGAACTCAAAGGTTCCGGTGAAATGCAGAGAGTAACTAAATGATTAATACGATGACGCAACTTTAATTTACTACACGTTGTGTATGTGACGTATTGAAACAACAACGTACACGTGCAAACAATTAATACAGATCCTGACAACTATTGTGTCTCATGGCGGAAGTTTCTTAAACTTGCATTATTTTGATGAGAAGTTACACAAAACGTCATAATAATAGTTGATGAATTTTGGTCGCATGAAAAGGATTTTGGTCACGACGATGAATGGGCTCGTACTCGTCGAGCCCTTTACGGACCACTCAGAGCACTTTCACAATACATGTCATCGTACACCCATTCACACCCCTTCAGACAATGGGGTTAAGTGTCCGGCCCTGGGACGCATCGACATCGGAGCCGGGGATGGAACCACCGAGCCGCTCATTGGAGATGCAGTCGCCTCCATCCTAATCAGCTGATTTAGTGAAGGATCAAGAACTTGAGCTTCTCTGAAAAAACGTTTTACTACTTGTAATGCCAACGCGAATTAACACAGCAGATGTTCAGACTGTGTTTTTTAGGCCTAATGCACATGTTTCAACATCTGCTTCTACATTCTCCGCTGTACCTGCACCTGTACATTCCATCTTTATCGATTCCTTGTGTTTCCTTTGTATCCGCTCTCCCGATTCTCCCTCATCGCTCGGTTTAACTCCTCTCTCTCTCCCTCCTTGTGATGGATGGCGACTCCCCCGATGTCGACCTCTGGCATCTGGATCAAAGCCATAATGACCGGGCCAAGTGGTACTAACATGCTTCAGAGAAAGGTCAATAGACCTGAATGGCAATACAGGTATCGACAGCGCCATCCATCAGAGGCTGGCGGGGCCCCGACCGCCGCATGACAACAATTGATTGTGCATCCGTCACTCCGACATCAATTGCAAAATCATTTCTGCATCGTTTTCAGTCGCAGGCAAATCAAAGAGAGCAGCGTCTGCACCCTTAAGGGACGAGATATATGACAGGCTCTCACCTAATCAGACAAACTGCACAAACACATTACATTCATTATATATACAGCTGCTAGGAAGCAGCCCCACACACACACACACACACACACACACCCCCCGCCTCGCTGTGCATTATTCATTATGCTCCATGAAGGGAGCAGCTTCAATGTTGGTAGATGCGCGGGGGAGCTCGTTGTTTCATGTCGAGCTGCTCCGGCTGGGAGTCTGGGGACCCGTTCTGAGGTGTGATGAAGACAATGTGGTGCAACTTGTTTCATTAATTCACTCGGTTACAAACAGGGAAGCACAAAGACACGCGCGCTCGTGGCGTCACGTGCAGCGGCTCGCAGAAGACATCAGCCAAGTTGGACACGCTCATTATTTCGTACTGTAAGTCTTTGTTTGAAAAAAATTGAATTTACAAAAAGTACTTTTATGGTTTTAAGGCGCGTGTTGGTGAGTGGAACCGTGTCCATACAGAGAAGATGACAAATAACATAACAGTTATCCAATGTAATTTATATAATTCCATGCCAATCCAATGCTATTAGCACTGTTAATGCCATTAGCACTGGAAGTCGATTACACAAATGGAAATAGTTTTTAAAAAAAAGTCATTTTGCTGCTAAGCTGAAGCAGCATTTTGACTGTAACGTAAAGAGTTGTGGTCTGAATCGAAGTACACGATGTGTAAAACATTCAATGCTGGGTAAGTTCTGGCTTGTTAGAGATTGTATTGTCCTTTCATTTGGTTTTCTTATCTTCTTTCTGTAGCAGCCTTGAGTATTTCATCAGGAAGCAGAAGTTTAGGTGCTTTCATACACAAACGACAAGACGCAGACTTTGACCCTCACAAGAGCACCAAAAGAAAAGTAGCAACACACTCAGTTCAATAACACTGTAGGCTGTTGTTTCAATTCGCATGAACGTAACTCTGAATAAACTGAGGCTCAAGGAAAAAGTAGGCCGCCTTAGTGCACTAAATGTGGATTAAATCTGCTTGTATACAGCTGTCCTCAACACCAAAAAGAAGCAGTAATCAAGAACTTACTCTGACTGCTAATCATGACACGCAGCTCCAAAGAAAACACGCTTAATGTGACATGTGAATTTATCATCGGCTTCAGCGCAACTAGAAAAATATGCTCTTTCTTCAGCGACAAGTAGCTGACGGACAAACGTTGCTTCCTCCTGGACGCTGCGCTTTATATTTCTCCTTTCATGAGGGGGGGGGGGGCAAAGGACGGGGTCGTTACATAATTGGTTGGGTATAAAAAGAGGCTCGGGAAAGCACAGTGCCTGATAAGATGCCAATAGAGAGGGGAGGCGCAGCATGTTAACACCAGCTGCGAGGGACATAACCACCCTTTGAAGACAGCCAACCGCAGCCACATCCTGCGCGGGTTTCATAAACTCGCAGCCACCCCGAGCTCTTCGCCCCCCCCAGCTGAGCCTGGAGCAAAGCCAGGCACAATATCCTTCAATTTTCTCACCGAGGCTCCAGAGGAAAAAAGGGCCTTTTTCTCCTCCGGCCTCACACCGCTCACACGTCTGCAAACTCTTTATCTCGGCCTCCATGCACTCGCGTCATGTGCTGAAGTTAGGAGAGCCACGTCCCCCCCCCCCCCCGTTCCCCCCCTGCCCCTCCCGAGGCAGTCCACCAGCTCGGCTCGCCACCTTATTTGTACGATCGGTGCTGGCGACCGTCGCCGGGGCTCTGTCTCTTGTTTCCTGTTTCCCCCCCCCCTCAGCATCCTGTGGTCTGCTTCGCACGGAAGAACAGCCTCGTTCCTCAATAGCGCCGTTGTCCCGATTAAGCTCCATCCGTCCAATTAGCTCCGCCTCCTCGCCGGCTCCAGCGAAACTTTCTCAAGTCTGAGAAACTGCTTTCGGTGGAGCGCGGCGATGCATCACAAGCAGATTATGGATCCAACAGAAGCAGAGATAAACCTGCGGAATGAGCTGCCGGAGGTAATTCCGTTCCCACAAAAATCTGTGGAAATTGATGACGTACTCAAGGACATTCCGCTGTTTCCGCTGTTTATTTATTTAAAGTTACTGCGTGGAGCTTTGAACTGGTTATGAAACGGTCTCAACTTAATACCGATGCCTCAATATGACCTACATGAGTTATTCTAAATGCTTGTTATCGGCGCCAGCTGGGCCGCATTCCACGAGATGAAATCGTGCAGTTTCACCAGAAACAGCAGACAGCAGCGGGGGCCTCCGGGCAGCGACCCTCCACCTCCCCCGAAACGTCCCCAGGGGCCCACCGGACACCAATGTGTGCATTACCACATTAGCAACAAACCCCTAAAAATCATAACATAATAATGACTTTCAAACTAATTCTACGTTTTTTTTTTTATGCATGAACACAAACGTGAGATTCTACTTTCTTGTTCTTTGTTGATCCCCTGCAGGATCTGCACATGATTGCAAAAACATTCTTGTTTACTCCACGTTTGTGTTCCTTCTTCTTATGGATTATTCTTTTTGGATGAATCCTGCCTGTGCGCGACGCTCTTTTGTTCGCACCTGTCTCAGACACTCAGTCCCTGCGGCTGCTCGACGGCAGCCGGCTTCGTATACCGGAATTCTTATGCAAATTGGGACAAGTCGAGAAAGAAACGCAGAATGGAAGCTACAAATTTAAATAGAAATTTAAGAAAAAAAGTTAGTAGAATTGCTCAGGGGGCAAAACTAATAACACACAGAGAGAGAGTTCGGCACATCGATTCAGATGAATATTAAATAGCTGTCGTAAACGTAATCTGCAGAGCCGTCCTGCCTCGTTGCTGTGTATCTTCTCCTTTCATCTCTGTGGGCTGCACAGCGAGAAACGCTCTCTGCTTCTTAACACGTCCACGTTATTGACAGTCTGGCAGCTGGTTTAGATTCTTCAACTGGCTCATGTTTTATTTTTGGTGACATAACGGCGCTCGTTATGGAGGCTCGGACGTGGACGAGGGGAAAATAAGGGAGGAAACCAACTCCGAACGGCGGCCGCGGGGCGGCGGTGAAACGCGCGGCGCGTTTGGCGATAAGCTGCGTGCAGCCGGGTGTTAAATGGACTCAGTCGGGATTAGAGGATCGGCGGCGTGTGAATCTGTGCTTCACTTCACTGAGATGAACTTCGGATGATGACGCAGCGGATCAACGGAAAGAGTGACTTTCGCTCGCTCCTCGTCAACAGATGTTTTTCAGCTTGACTACAGATGTAAACATTATGCACCAAGAAACACCATGTTCTTAATTCTTTCAAATAAGCATTTAAATGACAAAAGACAATTTGTTTACTTTACTTTAATGCTTTTCACGGTAACAGCCCCGTCTCACAGCAAAATGTGTGATAGCTACGTTGGACCCACGTGGTATTGTCACGATTTTGGGGATAAATTGTGACAATACAACGTTTTATTCGCTACTAGGTCACGTGACTATGAAGTTTCCCTCAACAGAAAATGGCGGACTGTCGGTCTATTATCTGTGAAAAACCCAATATCTTAAGAAAGCATCAGCATTTGTATGCATTTCGACGGGATTTCTAGCGAGAAGTATGCGTTATATTTTCATAATCTTCTATCAGAGAATGTAGAAGACCTTCCATTTATTAGTCTCTAGTGACGTAGTTGCAAGGCGATGTCAATGAACGGGCCAAATAAAACGTGGTATTCTCACGAAACCGTGAGAATACCACGTTGGTCCAACGTAGCTATGACGTCCACGTTTTGCTGTGGGACCGGGTTGGACATAAATGACAGTCGCATTTTCAACACTGTGTTTACACGTGAAAACAGAACTACATCCGATGTGGCGGAGGAGGAAGAAGGTTTCCAGACGCAAACCCCAAAAACGACGACGGCACTTGGGAGGATGATGGAGGGGAACCGAGCTGTTGTTTTTGGAGCCGAGATCCAACACAAACATCAAGAGAGGAAACTTCAAATGGAGTAATAACAGTGCTTTGTCATAATTTGGCTTTTTCGCCTCTCCATCTGAACTGGAGGGGGGGGGGGGGGGGGGGTGGTGTTACCAGAAGGGGTGGAGAATGTTTATCGATCGAAATTTAGCAATGTGGGAAAAAAAAGAAAAGTGTGACTTTGGCGCGGTGGATATCTCGCCCAGATATTCATGTGCAAATCAATAACCAGTACCTCTTTTTCCCCAAAAGTGTCTGGATATTCCAGCAGTCACGACTCAAACGTTTTGATTCATAAATGCATCAAGGTCGACTTCAGAACCTGAATGTGGCTGAATGTTATGACACCTGAAGATCTGACACCATTTTCCAACCGAAGATTTAGCGAGGAGCGTTTTCAAACGCAGCTTCCGACGAGGAGCCTGTCGATTCCATTTATTAGATATTCACCTCCCCGTCACATGGCATCGGGACGGGAAATGGGGGAAAACAAACCTGCCCGAGGTGAACGAATGCGGATTCTGACCTCAAAAGACAGATGTTTGTTGGGGTAAGTGGGATTTCTTTCCAGTGGGAAAAGGACTTTGGTAACAAGACCTCAGAAGAGCCAAATCTGCGGGTGAATTTACTTTATAATTAGAGAGTATCAAAGTCACAGTAATGACTTTGAGCCGCACTAATCATTTACAATACGTGCATGAAAGGCTTCCAAATAATCTGCACTGCCTCGCGAACGCGCCGTTGCTCCCATTTACACAGATGTCACGCATTTAAAGCGACTATCTGCAGGATATCAAGTGACGGGGGAACTCATTAGAATATTTCTGTCGTCTTTATGATAATTCCGTATCTTTTGGAGTGGAGTTTGTTGACTCATTTCCATGCCTCATTTATGATGTGAGAACCAGGCAGCAAAGCCGCCGTAAATCCCTTCGTTCTGTCAGCGAGTGACTCACACCGACTCGACGACGCGCACTTCACGTGGCCATCGTCTCGGCCATCGTCGCAGGACAAACAAACAAACGCCGCAGTGTAATGCATTAGATATGCGGAGAAGAACTGGGCCAAGTGGGGGGGGGGGGAGTTTGTGTTTTTCGGCGGCGGCGGAGGGGGGGGTTGAGAGATGAGCCGTGATGTGGCACAACCGCGTTGGAGAAAATTCCTTTGAGGGTGTCGGAGACGTGGACAAATTAGAAAGGGAAGACAACTCCATCCCATCCGATTGCATTACGGGACAAAAGGGGAACATTAAGCGATGCGGACTGAGCATCAGCTCAGCGCCAAAGATAAAAAAACAAACAACAACAACAAGGCAGGGGGAAGGAGATTTACATTCAACACTGAGGGAAAGAGAACAGGCGCCGTTCGTCAGATGCAGACTGTACGAGCGGCACTCTGCGTACAGTAGAAGCACCAGGCTGCTCCACACAACGTGCACTGAGGATGCAGCGGCACTCTTACGAGGGAAGAAGCCTCGTTTAATGCCGGTGGAGGTGACGCCGTGCTGCACAC